>NW_021680376.1:1676578-1696089 GCF_001412515.2 Diachasma alloeum
CCCCCCCCCCATCTGTGTGACCAAGCGGGTGTGACCGAATATGAAAATACAAATTCATCATTTCAATTGCTTTGAATTGAAGAACAGAAGTCCCAAAAATAATCAGCATCTTTTCTATTATATATATGTGAATATCGGGGAAAATATTTGTAAAAGTTGTAGCTGAGAGTGCCTCCTAAATGCAATCGAATTTCAGATGAAAAAAAAGCAGAACTTCGAACATTTTTTAAGGGAATATATTTCATATACAGATTTGGTGGAATCGCTGGATATTCNGGAATCTTAAATTTCATGACTGTTTCCTCTTGCAACGAAGCCAATGTTACTTTACTGAAACTTACTGATGAAATTTTCATAAAATTACAATTCAGTAGCGAAGTGGTAAAACGGCTTAAGTCGACTTATCTCCCAGTTGAGTTTTTGAAGAATATTTCCGATTCTAAGAGAAATAGCGAAATTTTCGTAATTCCATTTGTTGTAGCTCTCAACCGGCTCTACAAAAAAGGTTATGACAAAAATTTTTCTACCCCCCTTAGATTCCGAGATATTCATTGAAATCTGGCCAATAGTCAAAACTGACTTATACCAAAATTAACTTATACAAAAATATCGTAAACCAAGGAAATCTCGTTAGCAACTAGTGGAAGAATTTTTTTTCCCTGAAGTGAGGGTTTTTTGAAGATGAATGGAAACGGAATAATTTCGGTGTAAATAAGTCTAAAAATTATGAATCCATCCCGTCGTCAAGTAAATACATCACGGGCCAACAAACCCCTGGAAATCATCTAAAAATCCATAAATTCATTCTTAAAACAGAGCCCTCGACCACAAAACAAGTACAGACATTCGGACAAGTCCCAAGGGAACGCCCGGCTGGACCCGTTCATCTCTTGGCCCACCAAAAGGGGGCGCACAGTCTCGCAAGAACCACCAAGTGGGAAAAAGTCGTTGGGCGTGCCCCTTCCGTTACCTTTTCCCTTCACACTGCCGCATATTCGGGAAAATGAGCGAGAAGTAAATTTTGAAAATGGGATTATCCTAATACTGGTAAATACACCGAGAAATTGTACCCTGCCCAAGTCAAGGAACAATCCCCGCACAAACTTGTCAACTCGTTCAAGCGATACAGGCGACCCATTGTCCTTATTGAATATTCCTGCGGTCTCTCGAATCAACTGGCCAGCTTTATATTTTAACAAATGACACGCAATTGTCAGCAATGGCTCGTTGCTCTCACCTTGTAGGCAAGCAAATCCCGGGAGAAACGGGGGATCGAGTGCTGGAGTCATTATGCCGATGGAGGAGTCTGGTCGGTTGTTATTTAGGGCCACCCCTGCAGCTTTGACGGTTTGCTGTCTTCATTGTTGAGCGAAGGCCCACCTGCAGTAACAAGTAAAGGAATAGCTGTAACTTTCGCGGTTAGGCATCGCTAATCTCCTTGCGAAATATTTGAAAATTGGGGAATGGGAGGGTTTTCTGCAGAAAAAAGGCAAGGAGTTGAGAAATTATGATAAAGAAATTTTGTCTGTGGATTTTGTCGTTGATTCCAGGGAAAATTGTTGGAGCTCATTGCTAAATCTTGGAAATAATTGAAATTAAGTAGCCAAGCAGTGAAACGGTTCAAGTCTACTTGGCACTTGAGTTTGCGAGAAATATCTCCGAATCTAAGGGAGATAACGAAATTTTTGTAATAACCTTTTTCGTAGAGCGCATTGTGGGCTATAAAAAAGGTCATAACAGAAGTTTTGCGATCTCCCTTAGATTTCGAGATATTCATCGAAAACTGGCGATAGACGAAATCAAGTTGAACCGTTTGGCCGCTTAGCTACTGAATTTTATGGCCCTTTCGGAGAATTTCTCTAGTATAGCCCCAGAATATTACAGAATAGTACGTGTCCCAATTTGTCCGAATTGCAGAGTTGTGACAACATTGTCTAGGAGGGCAATGGGGTCTAGGAGTATGTATAGAACATTGGGGTCTAGGAGTCTCCCCGGGTTCAAAACCATCTTTAGAGGCATCAGCACGCCATTTCTCGACCCGCTCTTTCATTTGAGCCCAAAAAAACATTCATATCTGGTCTGACATCTCGATCTTTACCATGAGCCACAATTACATTTCGCCAACGCCATCTGTCGGAGCCCCAGTACCACTACCCCCTCCCCCATTCATCAAAATCCTCCATTTCTTCGACTTTCATTCCCTCTCATTCTTCACAATCACCCAAGTTGATGTCAAGTGTCGAACCGTTGATATTTCAAAGAGGACATCATCTCGAAATATGTTGACGTAATCCTCCGTTTCCCTCTTACACACTCATATGTGTTACCAAATGCAGGAATGACATGCAATACACAACGAGTGATCCCTCGTAACGGTTAATCGACCCGATCACCGATATAGATTCACTCTCATGATCTCGAGAATCATACCATTATGATCCACGTTTAGATACGCATTTCAAATTCATTAGTGCACACACAAAGTACTGAGATGATTCCGATTGTCGTATCTTCCCCTTTGACTCCGTTCACGTGATATCGCTCTCAATGAGAACTGATTTCATTCGATTAATCATCACGGGATTGTATCGGGCGGGCCGAGGGGAGATGACGATGAATGTAGATCTGTGTGGCCCTCGACACTATTTATAAAAGCACATCACATTTTCGGACGAATACATATAAATACATAAATAGACCTTTAACGGATTTTCTTTTCTTTTCTTTCAATTCGTTTTTCATTCTCTTTTTGAAATTCGGAAAGGGAAATGTGTTTTTATTTTTACTGTTGCCAAAAATCTGATCTATTCAATCTTATTCTACATTTTTGTGAACTATTTGAGGCTGAAAAAACAGCCACGACATATAGGCTCCTTAGCTCAGTTGGTTAGAGCGTCGTGCTAATAACGCGAAGGTCGTGGGTTCGATCCCCCCAGGAGCCAATTTTTTTTTCCGAAAAACACATTTTTTTCAACTTTAATTATAAATAACATCTTTATTTTATAAATAATAATTATAGATTTCCGAATTGATAGCCAATTTATTTTTCAGAATATTCCAGTTAAAATATCAGTTCTATCAATGATATTATTCGAATATTATTGTAAAGAATTTAATATAATGGATATTAATAGTTTATGTAATTTTTTTCAATCATTTCCCTGGTTGAAATGTCGTAATAATAATATTATTTTCATTCTTGAAGTCAGCTGGCTTGATGTCAGACTAAGAGTTTCATGTGTGCGCACCAGGACGGCTTAATAAACATATTAGACTATCGAAGCCGGATCATGGGATTGCAAGTTCCCCACACTCGGTGTTGGGCTTGCAAGCAGTCCCCGGAAATTCTAACGCATCTTTCGTCGGCTTGTCCGAGATATGCGATCTCGAGTTATATTCATCGACATAACGCGGCATAGAGAGTGCTGTTCTACTACCTGCGACAGTTATGGCATGGACGGAACGTCGGTATTGCCTTATGTTCCAGGAGGTATTGACTCCGTTGTCGTGAATGAGAGGTGTAAAATCTATTGGACTAGAATAGGTCGCCCGCTCTCAGCGCGTCGTCGATAGGTTATTATAAAAAATAAAAATATGGTATGGTTGAACTTTTCTCGGCGAGACGAACAACTTTTGTAGGGGTGAAAAATATTGTTGTCATTTAAAAAAACTGACTTTATGCTCGTAGCATAAACATAAGCAATGGTGGCCTGGATTTCATCAGCATTAAGTTTCCCCCTCCGAATCCTACAACTTGTATTTGAACAAATTTTGCTGTCCTCCCCTTCCTACGAGAGATATTAAGCCGTACTGTTTCAAATGGGACACCCTGTATTACTATTATACAATTGGGATGACAAAAAAACGTTTCAGTGGATTTCTTTATAGTGGAACTTCTCATTTGTGACCATTAGGCATGTTGTTGCAACAAAGCCTGATATCGTCCTCTTCGATTTTGACGACAAAATCATCTATGTCATTGAGTTCTCGGCTCCGTTTGAGCGGAACATCTCAGTAAAAGAGGAGAAGGGGCTCAAGACCTGTTAAAAAAATTATTATTCATTAAATAATATATTTAATACATATATATTTCTATTCGTCATTTATTTCTTTCGTTTGTAAAATATCTAAAAAAATCCTATTCTTGTTCGATTGTATTCTATTCTCTTTAACGTGGTGAGAATGTTTTTAATGCTGCGCATAATCCTTACATATCGATCTCAATAGATCGCCGCTCAGCCCCCACTCAATCTTCCGCCGAAAGCGGGGACTTTTTTTCAACTCCTGATATCACCTCCCGTCACGTCTCTGTTTACACAAGAACCCCGTGTCTACACTTCGGATAAATATACCTGCCTCGGTGAAAGAAGAGGGAAGCCATCCATCCTAGCGAGCTGGACATGTACGATGACATCTACACGGGCCGTATTTAATGGCACTTAGTGCATTTTCACTTTGAGAAATCTTTCAAATCTGGAATTGTTGATGGCTCGCTGTGAAATTCGAGGAAAACTGAGTGGGACGGGCAACAGGATCTCTGGCATTGTCATTTCGCTGGCGATTTCGAGTTGTGGATCGGGATTAATCTGTAGTGATAACGGCACACGCTAGAATTTATCTCTATTAAATTCGTTTTGTCTTTCGTCAGAAAATTTTTTTTCTTGAACTAGCGAAACGAGTGCCTGAAAAACATAAAAAATTATTTCACCTGTTGTTTTATCGAAAATTTTTCCACATATAAATGTGTCTAAAATTCTGATAATCGAAATGAAAACTTCAAAAAACACAATCGGGTGTCACTTCCTAAATTAATTACATTTCAATCTCATGAAGTTATCCGATAGGTCACATTTTTCTGTCTAATGTCTAGAATTAATACATTTTGAAGACACTAGTTACTATATCACGAAATGTTTGCACACGAATGTCAAATACGTCTAAAAGACTCGCGAGATTTTGGTTTTCCCTAGGGCTGGGCGATGTTTTAAAAACCATCGATGTTGTGAATCGATTTTTCTGGAAAAAACAGCGATTATTTTAAAAAATCTATGTTTTTCTCATTACACACAAAAAAAAACAAATTTTTAAAAAGAATTTTTTTAATTCTCGTATTTATTAAAATATATATATATATATATATATATATATATATATATATATATATATATATATTCAAAAAATTCAACCCGAGGAACTTACATTTCAATGATAAGTTCTGCTGGAGAGTTGAATTTTTAATTGAAAAAAATATATTGAATATTTTCCGTGGCTCGATGTTAGCTGCAATAATTGCTAAAAATTTAAATTAAAAAAAGCAATAAACGACTGGACTTGTTCACTCATCATTTATAACACACATACTGTAGAAAATAATGACTTCTGATTGCGGATGAATCATGAATTTGTTAATTCTCAATCAATCAACATTAGTATTCGACAACAAAATGAAAAATTTTGTCAACTTGGTCAGAAACATCGATGTTGGGAAAAAATCGAAAATCTTTTAATCGGCCGTTGAAAACATCGAATGAAAAACATCGATATTGGGGCATGGAAAATCGATGTTTTCGATTGATCGACAAACATCGCCCATCCCTAGTTTTCCCGCGAACCTACCTAGATTAAAAATATCAAAAATGCACTTGTATAGTTCACGCTGCACCCACCTCATAATGAATTTCATATACCCATAATCCCAGTGTTTCCATCAAGCCCCCAATATTATCTCTTCGCACCTCTCGTGAACTGGCTGCTATCAGTGCCAGATCTAAAGCGTTTTCCAAGTTCCCCAAGGCAACATTTGTTTTACTGCCGTCAGGTGTAGTCTATCCAGCGACTAACCACCACAATCGCACTCCTCCGAGAAGCGATGCATGAGAAGAAAACAAAATGAGCTGGTGTATGCTCACATCCACCAGACGATACAGTCCCTCCTGATGGAGTATACAGGCTACCGCGCACGAGGCTAGTTAAGATAGCGATCCTCAGGACGCGAACAATGCCGTAAAGAAGCCGGCCTGGCCCCGGCGAATCGGGCGTTATGGCGAAAACGTGAACGATTAGCGCTGGATCTCGACAGTGTCTTCAGTTGGGAATAGACGTAATACAGTGGTGACTATCGGCATCTCCAACATTCTGGGCTCATCGAGGTCTGGAGATGCATCTGGAGTTCGATCTTACCTTGGCTAGTTCTTCTTATCCAAGAGACAAGGCGATGTGAGTGGCTCCTAATTGCGGATTCATCTCATTAATTTTTTCATTCACATTTCGTTCCTACTACCGTTACGGTTTTACAAGGCTTCCCATTCCGTCCGCCGTTATGCTTTTTCTCCCACTATTCCCATCATATTCATGTGCACCCCATTCGGACGAGTGGCCGGACGATATTGTAGGGTCCTACTGTGTCCAGCGGTCACTGACTAGATGCGCGCAGTAGTTCGCTCCCTCCACGCGTGGCAGCAGCAGTTCCACTCGCGGAGCTACGGCTAGGCGGACACCCATCCAAGTACTATCAAGACTAAATGCTGCTTACTTTGGACGACTGCCGGTGCAGCACGCAACCCGTGTGACCCCGACTGTCGCTCCATCTCATTAATGATTCTGTTAAAGTTGAAAAAAGTCTTGCTAGTGACTTCAACTGATTCCGCCAGTGAATAGTGCAATCCGCACAGTCGACGGGACCCGAATTAGTCATGTGAAAGGTACTCGAGACTTAAAAGCACGGTAGGACAATCGCTCGTCAAACAGCCGTCAAAACATCCCCAAAGAAGCCATAGCGAATCGTCATTCTCACCCGATATTCAACTATTCAATGTCGAAAAAATGAACACACACTCGAGTTATCCGAGGTTTTTTTTCCACTCGTACCCGTTTCTTCCCCATTCCCCCCCCCCCTGACAATGTGCGACCGCAAACAAACAAGTCAACAGATAGGGGGCGCCAATTCACATTCAAGACGAGACAGACTGTCATTTGTCAAGTCTTTTCATGTCTCTCTAATGACACGCACTGCTTTTGGACGGCTTCCTTCTTATATATGCCAACCCAGGGGGCACCTGGCAACTGAAGTTTGACTCTTTATTATTCCCACTCTCTCTTCAGCCATTGCCGCATCTCTTTCTCCCCCGAATCCCCTTTCACCTTGGCCAAGGGGATGCGCGTCAAGCTAGAGCAGAAGAACTGACGGTTAGATATTCGATTTATTAGGATTATGAGGGAAAATATTCCGGGCCATGTGAACCGGAAGTTGGGAAAAGAAAGGCTCTCACTGGGGGCTGAAGATGTGGGAAAAATGATCTATTTCCACTGGTGACGTAGCTTTTCCAGCTTCAATTTATTTTAAAGGATATATCCTATTTACTACAGATGAAAGAAACGTGAAGTTGTTTTATATCGGAATATCTCGAAACTGCCTGACCGCTAATCCTCAATTCTAATTGGTCAATGAGTCACGTGAAGTAGTCGCTGAAAAAATCCCCGGTATGTTCAAATTCTTCAAAAGCCAAACATTTTTTCCCCGTCATATTTTTCATTTTTTCATGTGTGCAGTTTATCTTTATATCTAAACTAATATAAATTGCCTAATTGTTTATCGTGCGGAAAAAATATGGTATTTCTTATTTTTTTCAACTCATAAATTCTTCTTCACTTCCCAAATTTATATTTTTTCATGCCTTGTATTTTTAAGATCGCAATATCTATATATACATATTCAAGGATTTCACATGTATTTGTGCACCTCATTTCATCAACTTCGCTGGTCTAGAGCACCAGTTTTTTTATATGACCACCAGGAACGCACGTACTCGGAGGAAATTATTTAGTGAATTTCAACAACTAGATGCTAATTCATTTTTTCAACAACTAGCTGGTGAAATTTAACAACAAATGAATTAAAATTCAGAAAGATTTTTCAATTTTATTCACCAAATAATTTGCTCCGTCTATCGTGATTCATTTGGACACTTTTTATTTGCCTAATTTGATAGTTATAAGTGTTGAGATGTAAGACATGGCTGTTAGGAAATACTGCAACAAAAAAAGAAAAAACATAATGTCATCACCTCAAAGCCATCAGTACACAATTCAATTGAAACGTGGGTTCACCTCCTTGAAGAGACTCCGGGAGAGTATGAAATACTTCCCCGCAGTGAATTTTAGCGGAAGTCTTGTTTGACGAATGATGAAAATCAAATGTCGTAAAATTCTCGGCTGTTTTGTGATCCACTCAACAGAGTAAGCAGCATCACCAAGAGCATAGCCCGCTTGCTGGCATGTTTCTGCTACTGAGCAGTTGATCAAAAAGGTTGAGGAGGTTGACAGCGTAGAAATTACGAATGTCATCAGGTATGCGTACTCGCCCTTAGCAATTGCCTGGATGGAATAAAGCATTAGAGCATTGCCGTCGTCCATTGATTTAGATTCTCACCTTTGAAAGCTCGAAGCCACTACAAGCCAGGTCAATCACTCCCACAAGCAGTCTCATAAAGAAGACGATATAAAAATAGTTATCAATTCTTTTAACGAAGTCGCAGATTCTGACGTGAGAATCAACGATGCACTTCAAGCAACTGCAGGTCCTCGGGATGTTTTCTCCAAACTGATGATGAGTTTGCCCTCGATACCTTGTGATCCTTTTCGCAAGTATAACTAGTTGTCCGCAAGTATGAATGGTCAAGATTGCGAAGAACGTGTCGATTCCAATCATTGTGACAGTAGATACAATGCGGGCTATCAAGTAACAGATGCTGCTCACAGTGTCAAAGAATGTTCCAGACGGCAGGAACGGATACTTCTTCTTGCCAGTTGACATGTTGTCTCCCCTTATGATTGAAGTGATCAGTGGATTCAAAGATCTGACTAAATCCACCAGTAAGATCCAATTTGAATCCAATAATATTGGATCTAGGATTGAAGTAGTGAGTTTGTTGTACACTTACCGATTAAAGAAACACCTCTCACTGTAATGACAAGCAATGACACCTTTCTTGAATACTCAGCATAGTACTGCATAACTTGTTTGTCCTCCACGTCATGAGTAGTCTCCCAATCATCGCGCATTTCCGCCAGAACAGATCGACGGATGTCTGAATTGAAGCGGAGTAGAAACATGGCGCATATCACATTAACGTAAAACAGGAGCGAACCGATTTGATAGAATAATTGATTCTCATTGACGATGGTGAACAGGCCTAGGAGGCGAGGTAGAGCGGCAAACAGTATCAGTATGGTCACAAAAATGGAAAATCTGATTCTATTAGTTTTTACATGTTCTGTCCAGATGCCACTGGTAGCAAGAAAAAAGCGAGGGATCTGAATCTCTCGATAGTAATCATCATCACTAGACTGATCGAATTTTCTACTCCACATTCGACGGAGCCAGGACATTTTACAGCGACGTTTGTTGTGTCTGAATATGGCAGATTCAGTTTTGGAACTAACGCGTATTCTCAGCATTCGAGCTCTCCAAGACAACACTCGCAAAAATGAATACCTCAGTAGGTGACTAGAGACTTATTTCACAGAATGCTTTAATGTTGTACTCATAACGTCTGTATTGGGTGTTGAATCGATTTCTGCATGTAATGTATCATTTTTCCGGGTAAATATCACTGATGATAGAGAACAAGGGATCATTTCTATGTATATAAAGAACTGCAGCGTGTGTGCAAGGAGCATAGAAATTCACATTCACATTTTACGGTTCTCATGATCGATCGAAAAATAGAAAGGTCAGGGCTATGTTGTCATATTTGTAGTCATGCCATTCTTCGCATAATTACGTCCTTAAAGTAGCTCCACGATGAGTTAAATTTATTGGGTATTTCGTATGCAAACTCTCACCTCTCAGAGTCCTTTTTCCTCTCGTGAATCGCGCCAAAAAGGAAAACGCACAATCGGACAACAATGATACCCACAAATTTCAATAAAATACCAGATGGAAGTTAAGGAGTGAAACATAGTTCGTTATCAAACAAAGTATTTCAGCTCCATATTTTCTTCTATCGCTTTATTTATTCATTATATTTCATGTGAGAATACAATTATTGGGATACAGAACCTTTATTTAATGTTTAAAGTACAACTTTATTGCAGTTCTTTCAATACAATTCAATAATAATCTCAAAGAAAAAGGAAGCTTCTGCATTACAATTCAATAACAAAATAAAATGAAATCACCCTTGAATTTCAATCTAAATTGGTGAAGCACGCGATAATCAAAAATTCCGTGATGAATTGTCCATGTGATCAAAAGCACTGTTGTGAATTTTCCCTGTAATGAGTTATTGTAATGAAATGTGCCGTAACTACACACAACTGTAATGAATAGAGGTAATACCCAAAGATACATCGTCCAGTGAGTTAAATTGCCCTACATATTCACTCGATATCCATCCGATCTTAACTATCTCACTTTTTGTTCTCTCATTCGGGCAAACTCGCTTTTCCTTCTCTACATCCATCGCAATATCCTTCAAAAACTTATCGTCTGTAATATTGAGTCTATAATGAACTCTCATTCTAAAGATCCGACTACACAGTGCCTTCTGAATTTGTCATACCACTTTAACAGTTGTTTCTCTTCAGATCGCAACACAAACAACTCACATAAACTCACAATTTTGCGGTTTCCAGATGTATTTACTTATTGTACTTTATCTCATCAACTTCACTTCAACTTAAGGGGAGACTTCTATGAGTTTTAAAAGTCGTGGGTTATTGGAGTGAGACTTTTCATACGTTGCAGATAGATTATATAGATCTGAAAATGAATAATTAGTGCAAAAAAAAAAATTTTTATTGTTCGTTTGCCCTCCAATTTTTGAGCTACAAAAGATTTTTTTTTTTTCTAAATTTTCGGAAAAACGTGTGGAGCAACAATTACGAGCCAGTTTTTTGGGGATTCGGCTCCTCCACAGCTGATTTTTTTTTTTTTTTCATATTAAAAAATTCACTATTTGTGTAAAAAAAGACAAAAAAAGCAAATTTATCTATGTAAGAAGCGAATTAAAAAAACTAGCTCGTAATTGTTGTTCCACATATTTTTCCAAAAATTTTGAAAAAAAAATCCTCCGTAGCTCAAAAATGGGAGGCCCTGGACTGTTTTTGGCATTTTAAGCGTTTTCGAGCAAACGACCAACGAAAAAAATTGTTTTTTGCACTAATTATTCGTTTTCAGATCTATATAATCGATCTTTAACGTATGAAAAGTCTCATTCCAATAACCCACGACTTTGAAAACTCACAGTACTCTCCCTTTAATTGGACAACAATTAAGTGCGAATATGAAATTTCATGATTCTGCATTGGAAATATACATTTTGAGACTGCGGTCGAAATGCAAAATCTTGCGATGAACATCAGAAAGAAAAGTGTACTTTTTCAACTACCGAGAGTTCATTCGGCTAATTTGATAGATATCAGCGTTGAGATATATGATATCGCTGTTATGAAATACTGCAACAGAAATTGAAAAGTTATGTTATCATCTCAATGATATCAACACTCAATTGAATTGAAACATCGGCTCACCTCTTTGAAGAGATTCCGAGAAAGGACAAAATATTTTAATGCAGTGAATTTCAGTGGAGCTCTCGTTTGGTTAATGATGAAAATCAAATTTCGTGAAATTCTCGGGTGTTTTGTCAGCCATTCAGTGGAGTACGCAGCATGACCAAGAGCATAACTCGCTTGTTGACACATTTCTGTCGTCTCACAGTTCAGAAAAAATGTTGAGAAATTTAAAAACGCCGTATTTGTGAATGTCATCAGGAATCCGTAGTCCTTGTTTTTAATTGCCTGGATAGGTTAGAAGATTGAAATATTGTCATTATTTAATATCCTATTTTTTACCTTTGAAACCTCGAATCCAATACAGACGAAGTTGATCATTCCCGCAGAGAGTCTCAGAAAAGTCACAACATGAAAATAGTCATCAATTCTTCTGACGGAGTCGTAGATTTTCACGTGAGCATCAACGATGCACTTTAAACAACTGCACATCCTCGGTATGTCCTCTTCAAAATGATGACGAGTTTGCCTTTCATATGTCGTTATCCTGTTTTTAAGTATAACTAGTCGTCCACAAGTATGCACGGTCAAGACTGTGAAGCATGTGTCGATTCCAAGCGATGCGATATTCGATAACATGTCGCCGATGACGAAAGAGGTGCTTCCTAGAGCATCAACGAATGTACCAGACCGGTGAAATAAAAACTTCATCTTGTTCGTTCCAGCGAGTACGTTTTCTCCCCTTATGAATGCACTGACGATTAGGTTGAACCACCCGCCTGAATCCACCAATAAGATTGAAGTGTGAAATGGAGAGTTTGTTATATAGGGTGTCCCAAAATTGATGTGACAAATCGTGAGGGTAGCTCGGGGAATTATTTGGAGACGAAAACTCCAATGAAAGTTTTGTCTCCGGCGGTTCGTTAAGGAGTTATTCATCAGCAAAGCACAAATCCACCGCTAATCACCCTCTTTTTGAAAATTCATATCTCCTCTCTCACTTCGACTGGAGGAATGAAAATTATGGCAATCGATTGGGCATTTAATGCACAATGATCTGAAAAAAACTGTTCTTCTATCATCATACGCGGTTGAGAAAACCTGTAATGAATTTCAACGCGGCGTCAGAGTCATTTGGTTCCTAAACGCAATAGGACTCTAAAAATCAGAGTCAACGTAAAAAATTCATATCTCCACTCTCATTCAATATCAAGAAATGAAATTGATGAGAATCGATTGTACATTCAATGCCATCATCCCTCCGGCTTAAATGGGAAAAGGGGTATGATCTCTCTAGCGGGGAAGAGCGTTTGATTGACTATCGTTTTTTCTTGACAACTTATAAACAAAGCGTCGGAGAGAAAAATTTCATTAGAGTTTTCGTCTCCAAATAACCCCCCTGAGCTAATCTCACGATATGTCGGTTTGGGACACCCTGCAGACTTACCAAACACGGTGTAAACTTTCAATGCAATGAAAATGAATGATATTTTTCTCGAACATTCAGCATAGTGACGCATAACTTGTTTGTCCTCCACAGAATGAATAGTCTCCCAATTATCCCGCATCTCCTCCAAAATAGATCCACGAAGTTGTGAATTGAAATGGAGTAAAAACATACAGCTGATCAGATAATAGTAAAACATGACTAAACCGATTTGAAAGAATAATTGATTCTCATTGACGGTGGTGAGCATATGCACGAGTTCAGGTAGAGCAGCAAACAGAATCACGATGGTCACAGATATGAAAAATCTGATTCTATTAGTGTTACCACGTTCTGACCAGACACCACTGATACCGAGACAAAAGCGAGGGATCTGAATTTCTCGATAGTAATCATCATCACTAGACTGATTGAATTCTCTACTCCACATTCGACGGAGCCAGGACATTTTACAGCGACTTTCGTTGTGTCTGGATATGACAGGTTCAGTTTTGGAACTAACGCATATTCTCGACATTGAAGCTCTCCAAGGCAACACGGGCAAACATGAATAACTCAGTAGGTGACTAGAGACCTATTTCACAGAATGGTTTAATGTTGCACTCATAACGTCTGTATTGGGTGTTGAATTGATTTCTCCATGTTATGTATCATTTTTCCGGATAAATATCACTGATGATAGAGAACAAGAGATCATTTCTATATATATAAAGAACTGCAGCGTGTGTGCAAGGAGCATAGAAATTCACATTCACATTTTACGGTTCTCATGATCGATCGAAAAATAGAAAGGTCAGGGCTATGTTGTCATATTTGTAGTCATCCCATTCTTCGCATAATGACGTCTTTAACCTAAAGTAGCTCCACGATGAGTTAAACTAATTGGGTATTTCGTGTGCAAACCTCTCACCTCTCAGAGTCCTTTTGCCTCTCGCGAACCGCGCCAAAAAAGAAAACGCACAATGGGACAACAATGATACCCAAAAATTTCAATAAAATACCAGATGGAAGTTAAGGAGTGAAACATAATTCGTTATCAAACAAAGTATTTCAGCTCCATATTTTCTTCTATCGCTTTATTTATTCATTATATTTCATGTGAGAATACAATCATTGGGATACAGAACCTTTATTTAATGTTTAAAGTACAACTTTATTGCAGTTCTTTCAATACAATTCAATAATAATCTCAAAGAAAAAGGAAGCTTCTGCATTACAATTCAATAACAAAATAAAATGAAATCACCCTTGAATTTAAATCTAAATTGGTGAAGCACGCGATAATCAAAAATTCCGTGATGAATTGTCCATGTGATCAAAAGCACTGTCGTGAATTTTCCCTGTAATGAGTTATTGTAATGAAATGTGCCGTAACTACACACAACTGTAATGAATAGAGGTAATACCCAAAGATACATCGTCCAGTGAGCTAAATTGCCCTACATCTTCACTCGATATCCATCCGATCTTAACTATCTCACTTTTTGTTCTCTCATTCGGGCAAACTCGCTTTTCCTTCTCTACATCCATCGCAACATCCTTCAAAAACTTATCGTCTGTAATATTGAGTCTATAATGAACTCTCATTCTAAAGATCCCACTACACAGTGCCTTCTGAATTTGTCATACCACTTTAACAGTTGTCTCTTCAGATCGCAACACAAACAACTCATAAACTCACAATTTTGCGGTTTCCAGATGTATTTATTTATTGTACTTTATCTCATCATCTTCACTTCAACTTAAGGGGAGACTTGTATGAGTTTTAAAAGTCGTGGGTTATTGGAGTGAGACTTTTCATACGTTGCATAGATTATATAGATGTGAAAACGAATAATTAGTGCAAAAAAAAAATTTTTATTGTTCGTTTGCCCGAAAATGCTTAAAATGCTAAAAACAGTCCAGGGCCTACAATTTTTGAGCTACGAAAGATTTTTTTTTTTTCAAAATTTTCGGAAAAACGTATGGAACAACAATTACGAGCCAGTTTTTTGGGGATTCGGCTCCTCCACAGCTGATTTTTTTTTTTTTTTCATATTAAAAAATTCACTATTTGTGTAAAAAAAGACAAAAAAAGCAAATTTATCTATGTAAGAAGCGAATTAAAAAAACTAGCTCGTAATTGTTGTTCCACATATTTTTCCAAAAATTTTGAAAAAAAAATCCTCCGTAGCTCAAAAATGGGAGGCCCTGGACTGTTTTTGGCATTTTAAGCGTTTTCGAGCAAACGACCAACGAAAAAAATTGTTTTTTGCACTAATTATTCGTTTTCAGATCTATATAATCGATCTTTAACGTATGAAAAGTCTCATTCCAATAACCCACGACTTTGAAAACTCACAGTACTCTCCCTTTAATTGGACAACAATTAAGTGCGAATATGAAATTTCATGATTCTGCATTGGAAATATACATTTTGAGACTGCGGTCGAAATGCAAAATCTTGCGATGAACATCAGAAAGAAAAGTGTACTTTTTCAACTACCGAGAGTTCATTCGGCTAATTTGATAGATATCAGCGTTGAGATATATGATATCGCTGTTATGAAATACTGCAACAGAAATTGAAAAGTTATGTTATCATCTCAATGATATCAACACTCAATTGAATTGAAACATCGGCTCACCTCTTTGAAGAGATTCCGAGAAAGGACAAAATATTTTAATGCAGTGAATTTCAGTGGAGCTCTCGTTTGGTTAATGATGAAAATCAAATTTCGTGAAATTCTCGGGTGTTTTGTCAGCCATTCAGTGGAGTACGCAGCATGACCAAGAGCATAACTCGCTTGTTGACACATTTCTGTCGTCTCACAGTTCAGAAAAAATGTTGAGAAATTTAAAAACGCCGTATTTGTGAATGTCATCAGGAATCCGTAGTCCTTGTTTTTAACTGCCTGGATAGGTTAGAAGATTGAAATATTGTCATTATTTAATATCCTATTTTTTACCTTTGAAACCTCGAATCCAATACAGACGAAGTTGATCATTCCCGCAGAGAGTCTCAGAAAAGTCACAACATGAAAATAGTCATCAATTCTTCTGACGGAGTCGTAGATTTTCACGTGAGCATCAACGATGCACTTTAAACAACTGCACATCCTCGGTATGTCCTCTTCAAAATGATGACGAGTTTGCCTTTCATATGTCGTTATCCTGTTTTTAAGTATAACTAGTCGTCCACAAGTATGCACGGTCAAGACTGTGAAGCATGTGTCGATTCCAAGCGATGCGATATTCGATAACATGTCGCCGATGACGAAAGAGGTGCTTCCTAGAGCATCAACGAATGTACCAGACCGGTGAAATAAAAACTTCATCTTGTTCGTTCCAGCGAGTACGTTTTCTCCCCTTATGAATGCACTGACGATTAGGTTGAACCACCCGCCTGAATCCACCAATAAGATTGAAGTGTGAAATGGAGAGTTTGTTATATAGGGTGTCCCAAAATTGATGTGACAAATCGTGAGGGTAGCTCGGGGAATTATTTGGAGACGAAAACTCCAATGAAAGTTTTGTCTCCGGCGGTTCGTTAAGGAGTTATTCATCAGCAAAGCACAAATCCACCGCTAATCACCCTCTTTTTGAAAATTCATATCTCCTCTCTCACTTCGACTGGAGGAATGAAAATTATGGCAATCGATTGGGCATTTAATGCACAATGATCTGAAAAAAACTGTTCTTCTATCATCATACGCGGTTGAGAAAACCTGTAATGAATTTCAACGCGGCGTCAGAGTCATTTGGTTCCTAAACGCAATAGGACTCTAAAAATCAGAGTCAACGTAAAAAATTCATATCTCCACTCTCATTCAATATCAAGAAATGAAATTGATGAGAATCGATTGTACATTCAATGCCATCATCCCTCCGGCTTAAATGGGAAAAGGGGTATGATCTCTCTAGCGGGGAAGAGCGTTTGATTGACTATCGTTTTTTCTTGACAACTTATAAACAAAGCGTCGGAGAGAAAAATTTCATTAGAGTTTTCGTCTCCAAATAACCCCCCTGAGCTAATCTCACGATATGTCGGTTTGGGACACCCTGCAGACTTACCAAACACGGTGTAAACTTTCAATGCAATGAAAATGAATGATATTTTTCTCGAACATTCAGCATAGTGACGCATAACTTGTTTGTCCTCCACAGAATGAATAGTCTCCCAATTATCCCGCATCTCCTCCAAAATAGATCCACGAAGTTGTGAATTGAAATGGAGTAAAAACATACAGCTGATCAGATAATAGTAAAACATGACTAAACCGATTTGAAAGAATAATTGATTCTCATTGACGGTGGTGAGCATATCCACGAGGTTAGGTAGAGCAGCAAACAGAATCACGGTGGTCACAGATATGAAAAATCTGATTCTATTAGTGTTACCACGTTCTGACCAGACACCAGTGATACCAAGACAAAAGCGAGGGATCTGAATTTCTCGATAGTAATCATCATCACTAGACTGATTGAATTTTCTACTCCACATTCGACGGAGCCAGGACATTTTACAGCGACTTTTGTTGTGTCTGGATATGACAGGTTCAGTTTTGGAACTAACGCATATTCTCGACATTGAAGCTCTCCAAGGCAACACGGGCAAACATGAATAACTCGCGAAGGTGACTCTAGAGACCTATTTCACAGCAGGTCAGGGCTATGTTTTCATATTTGTAGTCATGCCATTCTTCGCGATATTACGTCCTTAATTTAAAGTAGCTCCAGGATGATTTAAACTTATTGGGTATTTCCTCTGCAAACTATCACCTCTCCGAGTTCTTTTTCCTCTCGTGAATCGCGTCAAGTGCTGATGAAGCATTTCATCACTCTTGCTCTCCATTATTTTTGGAATTATTGAGGACAGGTGATGAAAATGTTTCACCATTATTTGGTTTTATTTTGCATTATGCCTATTGGTGTATCATTGTTTATTTTTTTAAAATTATATTTATTACATAAAAATTCTGGACATCACAGTCTCCGCTCAAAATTATTTTCCAGTTCAATTTGAAAACAATTTTGAGGAATTAAAATTTATCGTTTTGAATTATTATGCATCAATTTTATTTCGGTATTCTTCTGATGCTGATTAAGCTATTTGATCGCACGCCGGGCGGTGACCGTGAGCGGTAAAGTGCTGACAGTGAAATTTTTGTGAACTCGGTTTGCATTGTATTTCCGATTCTGTCAGTTTTCTTCATTCGCTTGGTGAAGTGTGCTTGTGTTTGACAAACAATATAGTGTCCTAAATAGTGTTCTATTATGATTATTTTCTTCTTTTGTTTCATTTGTGTGGTGAAGATTTAAAATTGATAAGGTGAGTGTTTATGGATATTTTCGCTCGCTGGTATATTTTTGTTTACTCCTTTTTAACGTCTATTTTCTGTGTTTCACATATATATAGTGATTCATTTTTGTTTGGTTCATTATATATATATATACATATATATATGTAAACACACACACATGTATGTGTATACACACATATTTTATCTACTTATTTATTATTATGATTATGATTATTATTATTTTTTAAAATTCATTTTTCTAATTTAATTTAATTTGTTATACTTCTTTATTTATTTATCTATTTGTTTATTTATTTTTATGTTTATTTATTTTAATTTCTGGATTTTATGTGGAGATTTCTACGGCGTTATTGGGGAGGGGAGTGCGGTGAGGGGCCAGTGCCAGTGCGAGTATCGCGATCTTATGTGGATGGGCATGGAGCATATTCTTCTATTCCTTTTTGTGCGGCATTCGCACCAAGAAGAGTGGGACTGTAGAACTTCTCATATCTATATGCAACTGTGGATACATTCATGTTCTAATTTGTTTGTGCTTTTAATTTGTTATTATTATTGTTATTCATTTTTTTTGTTTAATTGATTTTTTTTTATTTGAATTTTTTTTTTTTTTTCAAATATGACTTTAAACACTTGTAGGTGTATGTATATTTTTGGGATGGTTTTTGGTTGTTTTGAGGGTGAAGGGTTGTTCTAGGAGATTTTGAATTTCGAGGCCCTCGTGACCCTTTATAAAGTCCGGGGTTATGGTCAATTGTCTGGCGTTGATATATTGGTCCATTGTTGAATCTTGTTGGGCCTTCACTAACCAGGTTGTGATCCACAGAAAGAGGAAAGAGTTGAAGACCCGAGTTTGTAGCAAAGATGTCAGACAAGATATGAATGTTTTTTTGGGCTCAAACGAAAGAGCGGGTCGAGAAATGACGTGCTAGGACGTCTAAAGATGGTTTTGAACCAGGGGAGACTCCTAGACCCCAATGTTCTATACATACTCCTAGACCCCATTGTCCTCCTAGACAATGATGTCACAACTCTGCTTTTCAATTGAAAACAGATATCGTCTTTAGAGACATTTGTCATGTTTAGAGGCTCTAGCACGTCATTTCTCGACCCGCTCTTTCATTTGAGCCCAAAAAAACATTCATATCTGGTCTGACATCGCTGCTACAAACTCGGGTCTCAACTCGGGCTTTCAATTGAAAACCCGAGTTGAAGACCCGAGTTTGTAGCAAAGATGTCAGACAAGATATGAA
>NW_021680376.1:1699764-1728198 GCF_001412515.2 Diachasma alloeum
TAGATTCTGCAACCTTCTCCGCTTGTTGGATAAAAATGTCAAGCCTCCGCATACATGCATCTCCCCTCCACCCTCCCGTGAAATGTCGATTTTCGAGATTAAAAAAAAAACAATAATTGCATTTTTTATTTCAATAACGCATGAGTAAATAGGGATATGAACGCAGATTTAATATAGGCCCATAGAATTACGGGGACCGGCAAGGATTTGGAAAGTCTGAATGCAAGTCCTGCTTACACCTAACAAGTGCTGAAGTGGGACATAACCAGAGGTAGAAAGGTCTCGGAAGCACTTGGGAAGAGGCTTCCCAAGACCTATCCAGTTCTGAACGGAGAGACCTAAGTAGAATTTGTCAGGTACAATTATTCGACTCGGGTGTGTGTCCAGTCCTCAAACGCTCTCGCCAAGCAAAGCGCATAATCAGACAACAACGACGGAAAAAAAAAATCCCCCCAAATACCAAAAAACGATAACCTACAAGACGAAGCGCGCGTATTGCGGTTGCCCTTGCTACTTGTGCAACCGGGTTGTGGCCCCCAGTTGAGGCATCCTCTGGTTTTGTGCCACCCACCTGGCACAGAGACCGCACGAACAACTCAAGAAGCCCCCGGAGAACGCTCCGCTTTGCGGCGAAGCAAGTCGTTCCTCATGGAACACCGGTGGAGACGAAGATGTTCCGCCTGGTCTCCCTCCCCCCGGTCTCTCGTGTCACGTTTCTTTTGTCATTCGTGAACTACCACACATATCCACCTGCGGTGCCCTCCATGAACCATTTGAGTTCACATTCATATACCTCCCCCCTCGAAGACATCAAGCCCACCATATCTTTTCCATAGAAATTGTTTCACAATGATACCGTGTACGACTGGCAAGTCCACTGGCACTGGCTCGCGGATAATTTTATCTCATTTTTAATCCCCTCAATTTATAAAAGGACGGAGGAAAAATTACCGGCGGAGGAGGAGGTGGAAAAATGTGGTGCAGCTTAACAGAAGCGGTAAGCCGCTTATCACGGACATTTATAAGCGGTTAAGAAATGAAAGCTGGGGCCCTTTGCTCACCATTACTGCTGGTAACATTGGCTGGTAGCCCAGGCTGTCTCGAGGCACCAGCATTGTTCTAGCCGACTCTCTGATGGACGACTGTCGTTTGTTATATGACCGCCCTCGAGCATGCGTCACGCGAGAGAAGGCTATACCCCTTGTGAGGAAGATTCAAGACAGTTAGGACGTTTTGTTGGACGCGCGTTTGTGGCTTTGTTTTTTTTTTTTGGTCATCTGTGGGTCGCGCGCCGCTATTTCAAGGTAGTAGCAGCGTGAGGGGAGATTTATCTCATTCATCACATTGAGAATGGCTTTTTGCTTTCGGGAAACATTTCATCCCGTCATTTTGCCGAAGTCGCGGACTCCAAGATCGCGAGAGTAATTAGGTACGCGGCATTGGGATGATTGTGTCGGAGGTTGTAGTTCACGCATGCGCGGTATTTGACAATGTAGACCGGGGCGCTGGTGAGGATCTACGACGCATGCGCATACACACATGTTGGCGTCCCATACAACTTGTTGGGGTCATAAAACCAGGAGTTATGGTTATTTAAAAACTTATTGGCCCGCCCCGTACGTATGGGGGTTTTGTTGCATTGAGAATGGGGTCCACTGGCTGGCCCGAAGCGCCGTGACCCAGCCGAGATAAATCAATGGATATTAAGACCACGTTTTCTTCTCTTTCTTTCGTTTCTCTTTCACTTGGAAATTCTCCAACATCTGAAGTGGAGGATACATTGCTGGGAAGGTGGAGGCCATCTCGTAAAAACCTATTCATGCTTTCGCGGGAGGGTGGGGGGAGGAGAAGAAGGAATTTGTTGGGGCGTCTATTAGCTGCGGGGGTGGGGAGAGAATTGTGGTCGATCTAATTTTTTATGGTAATGGTGAATGGTTTTTCGGGATTATTTTTTTCATCGGAGTTTAAGTAGTTACAGGCTTGATTGCAGGGTGAGTTATACTCGTTTCAAGTACGTCCAAACACAGTTACTCTCTAATAGTCTCTATTTTGGGTCAAAGCAGAAACATGGTCTTTACTCGAGGACCCGAGACCAAGGCGAATTTCGTTGAGGTATGCTGACGCCTTCTGCTGATTCAATTTTTTGAGAATAGAACTAGATGGACACTAGGCTGATTCCAATAAAATTTCAGAAAAGACAGTTATTTGCCAATTTATTAATCCAATTCGATTTGAAGAGTCTTTTACGTTTCATTACATCCTCGTTATTAAATGCGTACGTCGACTGCTCGCAGGTCAGTTATGATAACAAGATATTCTCAAGTTACAATGAATACTCTCCGTTGTTGTTATTTCCTTTTTTACTTTCTTCTTCTATACACAGTACAATTTTAATTTAATGGATTTTATATTGTTCAATGGATTTTAATAGCCTTTCAATAATTAGGGTTCTATGGCCATACAAGTTTTGTGAATTTCCGAAAAGTTTTAGAAAAAACGCAGGAAAATGATTGCACGATTATGAAATTTCGTGAGTCATTAAGTAATGATAAAACGCAAACACGGTATATTTTTTCACGTAAATCCGATCAACAATTTGCCAGAAAAATTTTAAAAACGTGAATTTTGGCGAAAAGAGTGTAATACATCCTTTAAAAAATCACCCCATGCTTATCACAACTCCTCACACATTCAGCAAGCCTCACTATCTCTCCCTTCATAATGATTTCGTTGCGTTGAATAAATGCCAAGGTGCAGAAGAGGTGAGGTTAACCGCATATAAAGAGAGCATGAAAGGCACCGGATAGGTTTGAAGAGTAGTCCGCAACGTTGTAGATGTTCTCGCGCCTCGGGTAGACGCCTAAGAGGATTAATGAGTGCATCTCAATCTGGCTATTTTTCCACGTCCATCCGTGTAATGCGCGAACCACAGGGGGGCAGCCGGGCCATATTGCCTGATCAATCAAAGCCCGAGTTCTGGTGTAGTTACCCAGGTTCAGCACAGCTTCAACGCTTTTGATCCGGATCGAGGTCGAAAGCACTTATCTCCCCTCACCTCAGCGCATCCAACAATTACCCCACCACCATCAGCGCATATCTGTCAACGGCCAAAATCATTCTCGGCTTTTAATAATCACCCGATAAATAAATACCCCATCAATCACGATCGCTCAATTCCTACATTTATTTATTATTCACGTGTTTAATCTCGCAGCGTTCATCGCCTTATTTTTTTTTCTACCTGCAGGCGGATGCCTTTTCGTCGATTGTAAAAAATCGAATCAATCAACTTCGCGTGCTCCCTCGCTCACAAATGTGGCCTAGTGTCAATGCACACATTTGACGAGAGGTATTTTCCATGTTTCTGCGTATGAGGATGCAGTGGAGAGAGGAACAGTCTACCTGACGCTCGGCCACGCCTATCAAGGACGAACAGAAGGTCTTGTGTGAAAGTTTTTCCATCCCTGTTGGAATCATAACAGCATTGTAAGAAAGTCAAAACGTTTTGCTGCTTTTTTTTCAACTCTGTGTTCTTTTTTAGGGGCTCTCGAGTGCCGCCTCCGGCGCGGCGAACGGATTCCCTTTGTCTAAGGATCAGCTGTGATGGCCTACGGTTGACAAATGACTGAGGAAAACCGGAGTTCGGGGAAAGATCGGGGATTCAGAGTGGAAATAATGTTGCGCGTGTGAACGCAGGACAGAATGATCTTGATGAAGCCAAATTGCGGAATGGTGGGAGAGGATGATTGGGAGCCTCTGGGATTTCTAATGCCTCGATCTTGTTTTTGGGATGGGTTTCGAGGGTGTTCGGTGATCGGGACCACCGGCGGATTTGTAGCAGGAAGTTCACGGGTTACATCTGCTGGTGGATAGCCTTGGGACAAATGATATGGTACGAATTGAGGTGAGATTGCCGTGTGGGGATTCTAACAGCTGCGCGGGGCGATGACCGACCTTGTGGATTTTGATCAAAACAACGGGGTCAATTTTTTCGACACGTGGAATCGGTGGGTTGAGTAACGGGGTTATTGGTTCGAAATAGCCGCGATAGAAGATTTAATCGACGGAGACACATTGGAATGATGGCTTCGGTGATTTCAGACGACGTGAGCAGGATTTTGGAGGTTTTGGAATATGATTTTATGATTACAGTCGATCTTGGATGATTTCGTTAATTGGAGATCAATGATTTCGGGGAAATTGATGTACAATCTCGAGTGGAAAGCCACATTAGAATAATGGTGACTTGCGATCATCGCTTTCCGATTTGTTTTTCTTTCACTCTTTTTCATATTTCTTTTTATTATTAATTTGGCACCACAATCTTTTCATGAACACTCATTCTTAGTTAAATGGCTTGTATTTAACAATAACTACGCTGATAGAAAACATTATTTTTATTGAGATGTTTCTTGGAACGAATATTATATACTTCAACTATCAATTATTTCTTCTTGAGATACATTTACTTGAATCAAATAAAACAGTCCTTGGCGTCAAGTCGCATGTATTCACCACAAAAATGGAAACGTTCTGGTTTTTTTAAACCAATATAATCTCCAGTCGAGAAACTTTCTATTTTCATGAATTCTTTCAACTCAACGACATCTTACTACAATCTCAAAGCTTTTTTCGCGTAACAATATTCATCCTGATTCGACTTAGGAAATGCTCACTTCAATTATTATTTACTTGGAACAACGTATGATGGTGTTGATGGAGGTAGCAACGTATTTAGCCATGAGAATAATTTTGATTTTTGCGTAAACCAACGATTTTCGGGGGTTAGCAAACTTTTGGCTAGAAAGAAAACAAATATTCCCATTATTGCGACAAATATTATAAAAGGAACTTCAATTCCAGAGAAGTTCGATTTCTCCCAATCAAATGTATCTCAGGAAGAGATAACTGGTATTCATTATAAAATCATGTTTATTTGACAATTAAGAACCAGATGATAATTGGTTCAAATAAAATCCTCTTTATGAAACTAATTTTTCCTGTCAGTTAATGCGTCAATTTCCTAATTTACTTTGATAATGGACTAGGTTAACTCAAGAACAATCAAAGACCATCAAAAAATAAACATCTTTTTTCATACGTGTGATGCTGAAGTGAATAATCATAAATATCATTGGTTTATTAAAAATAATTGTCATCTTCTCCGATCATGTCACAATTCCCCGATCCCCTCTCCTTCATTAAATTCGCCCGATCCGCACGAGAAAGAGTCACCGTGGGTTTGAAATCGAATTCTTAATTCGATTTGCGGTCACGAATACCCGAATGAGGACCTCAACCACCGTAGAATGGACTCGCTCAGGTAGAGAAAGAAGATTCCCCCCCTGGGTTTATATATACCGGATCTATCTCAGATGATGATCTTTGGTTCAGCTATATCGGCACGATCCGTTTTCTCTGATTGATCTGATTAGTCCCCCTCTCGATATTCCCCATCCAACTTGGGTCCCGGTAAATGACCCGAGCTATCTCAATCAGCTTCTGAAAAAAACTAAAATACTGAGGATTATTTCAACTATAATCTTCCAACCGAGAGATTATCAATTCTGCTTTTGTATCTCATGCCCAGTATAATGATCAGCCTCCCACGTTGGGAGTAGATGGGAATTTAACATCGCCCCTGGAGATTGATTTGGAAATTGTATTGCATTATATCTTCACGTTTGTTTCTAGATCAGTATTTGACATTGAGGTCGATTTACGTGATTACAGCGTTGATTTTGTGACTCCAGGTGACTTCGAATGATTTCAGTTGTTGCTGATAAATTGACAATTTGCTTCCGGATGGATTCTGTTGTTTTGAATTCTTATTTCGCTATTCTCTTACTTCATCAATTGAAATGTCATCAAAATTTTGCGTATTATTTCGTTCTGTCAAATAATTCTACTTTCAGATACTATCAAGACTCGAATTCGTTTTCAGTCCGGGTTTAATCTAGGTTTAATCAGTGGATAGCCGGGATTTAATCAGGATTTATTCAGGATTTAGCCAGAGTTTAACCCAGATTCTGTCAGAAGTTAGTCGGGACCATGAATCAATATGAATAAGTATTCAACATAAGGGACTGCTACCTGAGCTTAATAGAGATACAGATTTTGATATAAAAAGCTCATGACGGTATTGTGTAACTTGATAAACAATGATGCTGATCTCACCATTTTTCAACTTGATTAAGAACCCATTGAAATATACTTTTCAAGCCCTGATTTCATTGCTATTACTGATGATTCTTTCAGTAATCATGAAAAAACCGATTTTCTCTTTCAAATCGCATAAACAATGTGCTGCAACTCAACAACGAATTGTGCGACCCCCATCATATTCTGATAGAATCAAGAGGGTATTGTTATAAATTTTTTGAACCATAACTAATTCCATTTTATATGACAATTTTTGGACAAATATCGATTTTTTCGAATCTGTATGAAAAATTGAATTTTAATTGGCGTCAATGAATACAGCTTAGTGAAGACTATATTCTTTCAAAATTATTCAAACATATTATATATTGTATTTTTTATTATCACACAATAAAGATTAACAGTTGAGCAAAAAAAATCAATTTTTTAATTAAAAAATTGAGAATGAAATTGATTAATTCACTGCAGAAATTCATTATTAAAGAAATAAATATAGTAAGCCCATTAAATCAATTTTTGGAAAAATATCGATTTTTTCGAATCTGTATGAAAAATTGAATTTTAATTGGCGTCAATGAATACAGCTTGGTGAAGACTATATTCTTTCAAAATTATTCAAACATATTATATATTGTATTTTTTATTATCAAACAATAAAGATTAACAGTTGGAAAAAAAATCAATTTTTTAATCAAAAAATGAAGAATGAAATTGATTAATTCACTGCAGAAATTCATTATTAAAGAAATAAATATAGTAAGCCCATTAAATCGATTTTTGGAAAAATATCGATTTTTTCGAATCTGTATGAAAATTTGAATTTTAATTGGTGTCAGTGAATAGAGTTTATTGAAGTATATATTCATGAAAATTTCATGATATTCGATCAATCCGTTATATTCAGTGATCTAAATAAATTCAATGACTCTCCGTGATTTCGATTTGATTTCAGTAGTGACTAGCCCCTCGATAATTCTCCAAGCATCGCGTGACCGTGCGTGATGATGTCCTTGATAAAAATGAGCCCGAAGGCTATTGTTTCGGGCGGAAAAATATTTCTCCTAGAAGCGTGCCAACAAGAATATCACTCAGCCCATCGACTCAACAGTATATTCTCCTCCAAAGTGTTTTTTCAAACGTGTCAGGCCCATTTGACTTGTTAGCCACGCTCGATTACGCGCACGTGACTACGCATATGGGACCATTGTCCGGTGCCTCTAAACGTCTCCTTATATTTTTTTGTTTCTCTTTAGCTGTTCGAAGAACGAGACCATTCGAGGATAATTTCGTTGGGAAGAGTGTGCCAGCCACGGAATATTGTATTCGTCAACCAGGAAATGATGTTTTCAAAGGTCGTTCAGGTGCGTGAGAGATTCCTTCATCGTGAAAACATTTTGAATGTAATTGCGACTATCTATTCCTGTTTCAGATCTCACTGGCTCATCTTGACAAGTTTGTGCCTCATTCCAATGTATCATAGTGATGGCTCTCGCTGGAGACGGAACAACAAGGGAAATGCCCTGGGGAAAAGCGGATTGCGGTTCATCTCGCAGTGTGACAGGTAAGTATACTGTTGCCAGGTGAGTACTGACTATTGCACGAGGCAATTATTCTTGGATCGAAGAAAGTGCCTCCAGCGTAAGCACTGTTTTCTGAATTCAACTGTTGTTTAATGTCGTTTACCGCTGGTTATTCGATAATTTTAGGAAAAACGCGGATGTCGAGCCCTTTCGCTTTCGATTATTTATAAGAGGGGTATTTTTTCACTTTTTTCATTCTTTTATTTGATTTTTTATGTGAAATTATGTTCAAACTTGAATAAAAAAACTCTTGATATTTATACCAAGTTATTTATTATAAAACTATTGTTATAGTATTCAAGTATTTGTTTATTTATTTATTTATTTATTATTGAATTTTTCATTTGTGATAGTTATTTCATAGATTTTCACTCAATAAATATTTGAGTTTGAGAATTAATGTCCACAGAAAATATATTTTTGAAGTGAATGGAAAATTAAAAATAAAGTGTCTTATGAAAATGCGCATGCTCAGCCTTTTCATTATTAATCATACGGATATTTTCTGGATCTTTCTCATTCTTCTGTTTAATGATTTATGTCGATTTATGTCTAAATTGAGAGTGAAACTCTGCATTTGTTTTCTTATAATAAATAACTCTTGATATTTATCCAAAGTTATTTATTATAAAATTATTAATTCAATGTTCACCTATTTATTTCTTGTTTATTATTTAATTGTGCATTTCTGATAGTCATTTCATATATATTCGAGTTTATGGGTTAATTTCCAGAGAAGATATATTTTGAAATCGAATAAAGTATTCTAAAAGTGTTTTATGATGTGAGTTTTCTGGACTTTACTGTAGTTTAATATAGTTTAACGCAGTTAAATCAAGATGTTAAGCCTTTTGACGTTGATTATCAATAATAGATATATTTCCTGAATTTTTCTCCGTCTTCTATTCGACTATTTATCCCAAATTATTCTTGAAATTTGAAGTGGAACTGCAATTCAGTAGCGAAGCGGTAAACCGGGTTAAGTCGATTTTTACTATTGGCTAATTTTTGACGAATATCTCGGAATCTAAAAGAGATAGAAAGATTTTTGTCATGACCTTTTTTGTAGAGCCAATAGAGCGTTATAAAAAAAGTCATAAGAAAAATTTTGCTATCTCTCTTAGATTCCGAGATATTCAGCAAAAACTAGCTAATAGTCAAAATCGACTTAACTCGGTTTACCGCTTCACTACTGAATTTTTTTCTTACAACAAAAATACTCTGAATTATTAATAAATGGATTATTAATTTCCCACAATCTTTCAATAAATTTTTACTCAACAAAAAAATCCAGGGAAAATATATTGTGGAAGTGACTGGAAAAATTTGAAACCAAGTGTTTTATTTGATTCAACGAAGGATCAACAAGTCCAAAAATATTGCTGCGATCCACCTCGTGAGTGCGCTCGGCAATCGCTCATTCAGGATCATAGTATATCACGCTTCACACAGAATAGCCACTGGCTGCCAAACTATTGGCAAAAGAGTGCAACAAAGTCCGAGCGAGACTTAGCGATATTCCAATGGCAATACTAATTCCGTACCACCAGCAATGATGAATCCAATCATAATTTAGTTACATCTTATTAGACTCCTACCGCGCTGGCACGCCGTGAGACTGGCCTGTGCAACGGTCCTTAATCCACCAAATGGCTCCCTCACCCATAGGCTACCCCACTTTGCTCCAGTCCATCTCTCCCCTGTCCTCCACCTTCCCTTTCGCATCTTATACATTGTAATTTGGTTCTTCCTCGTGTTCCCGGGAATCAATCCTCGTGATGAATTTATATTTGGTTGAAAAACGGAGTCTGTGAGAATTGATGAGACATTTTGTGATTGATATTCCTCTTGATTTTGAGAATTATTGTGTCTCGCGAGGAAAAAATGAGCGGGATAATGTGGAGATTTCTCAGACCAAAACAACAATAGTTATGGTAATGCGAAATGTGTCTAAATATCAGGCATTTTGGGCCCAAAAAAATGACGTGTGAAAAATGGGAAAATTCTTAACGGGGGACTACTATGAGTTTTAAAAGTCGTGGGTTATTGGAGTGAGACTTTTCGTACGTTGAAGATCGATTATATAGATTTGACAACGAATAATTAGTGCGAAAAAAAATTTTTTAGTGCTCGTTTGCTCGAAACGCCAAATCGTTTTGAAATGCCAAAAACAGTCCAGGGCCTCCAATTTTTGAGCTACGAAGAATTTTTTTTTTCAAAATTTTCGAAAAAATGTGTGCAATAACAATTACGAACTAGTTATTTTAATTCGCCTCTTACATGGCAAAATTTGCTTTTTTGTATTTTTTTACACAAATAGTGAATTTTTTATATGAAAAAAACCGAAATCAGGTGTGTAGGAGTCTCGTTTTGTTGATTTGTTTTCACAAGAAGAGGAGACATGGTTTTTCAAGAGACAACTTTATTTCTCCCACGTAAATAAAGGCACATCGACTGCGAAAGAAAAATCCCAATCCCATGATTTTTTTTGGACAAACTCGTTGAATTCCCAGAAAATGATCTATTTAGTGACATTTTTTCACAAGTTTTACGCGGATAACTGAAGAATTGCTGAGGCGATCATTTTTACAAACTAATTAGCTTATGAAAACGATCGGCTCGCCTATTTTTCATCCATCCCAGCAGGACAGGAGGCTTGAAAAGATATTGTGAATTTCACGGGGTCCCGCGGTGCGAAGGTAGATCACTTGACAGTACCATATGGCGCAATCAGCGATGCGTCCGTCTATCGTTCAGACCCAATCGCTCGGGTCGTTCGTGAGGTCGACGGTGTATCGATATCTCGAATCGACAAGGGTGACGGGGTCTGCTCATTGAGCATCGTCAAGCAGTATGTATCGAGAAAATTGCTGCATCATTGACAGTCTGGATTTTGTGGCCTTTTTCGCTCCCGAACGCAGCCTTTGTTCTCTGAAAAAACGCTTACCCGATAAATCTGGGAAAATTTCAGTGAAGGATCTCCAAGGAATGTGCGATTGGCAACACTGTTTCACTAGAAATCGTCAGTATGGGTACGAATAAGCGAGTTAGTTCGGGAGAAAATATAACATAACATCCAAGTGAAAAGAGGAATGACACGGAAAAATCCACACGGAGAGAAAAATTCAATAAAAATTACCAGAAAAAAAAAAGTAAAAATTACGTTTCGAAACGTAGACATAACATCCGTAACATAACATCCAAGTGAAAAGAGGAATGACACGGAAAAACCCACACGGAGAGAAAAAATCAATAAAAATTACCAGAAAAAAAAGCGTAAAAATTACGTTTCGAAACGTAATCCGCGAGCGAAGTAAAATTCAATAAAAAGTGTGAGTTGGAATTGAAATTGTATGAATCGCCACGTAAATTCTACGATTTGTTCCGTAAAAATTAACCACCAGTCTGATGACTCACCGCTGTGGGGACAACAAATCGTTCCGTAATTTTTCCCCAACGATTGATAAATTTTACGGAAAGGAATGTAGAAATAACTCCCCAGCTTCATAAAAATTGTTGAACGTTCAAGAATTTTTGATTTTGGAGGCATAATAAGTCGGCAAGTTTCTGTAAGATTTTACTTCTTCGGGAAAAATTACGTGACAATTTCGTACTGAACATTTCAGATTTCTTCTATTTCATTCCTATAAAAATTGCCGGAAAACGATTCCGCATTGCGGATTACGTGAATTCTTCCGTAATTTTTATTGAATATTTCTCTCCCTGCAGATTATGAAAAAAAAAAGTTGAGACTGTTCGGGTATCCATTCTGCCCCATTAGCCACTAGTTCTGTTTCTAAGAAAAAAATGTGTACGAATATCTGACTAACATCGTCAAGACCCAATTTTTAATGCTGACGAGAGAAGATCCGGAGATAATCAAAATTGAAATCATTGAGCCCGATGAAATTGGGATTGTAATATCAATGTTACATTAATGTTCTACTACGCTGTTCGTTATTTTCCCCGTGAGCGTGACGACGCGATCTGCGCTGACTAGATGATGATCTCGATACTGATGGGATGAATAGACGTTTAAAGCGTTAGATTCAAAATGTCAGGGGGAAACACGCCCTTTTTTTGATGGATGAGGAATGTAAACACGACACCCGAAGTGAGCGTTGATAGAAAGGAGTATGTATTCTGGAACGAGTTTTCTTCGTCGCAAAAACCGATTTTATTGGTATAAATATCTTGCATTGTTCCGAAAATTGTGATTTCACTATTCTGTTCTATTTTTTCATCTGCCATTTTTCAGACATGAGAAATATCTTAAAAATTAATGTTTGAATGGACTTCGCCGTCTGAGTCAGGTGAGATATCTTCATTGTGAAATGTTTGAATCGCTCATAAATAACTGAATTTCAGACACAGAAAATATGTGAAAATAAATACCTCAAATTTTTCAGACACAAAAAATGTCTGCCATCATTTTCAGACAGAAACGGAGGTTGAAATTTTCAGACATTAGTCAGATTTTCAGACACTTTTGAAGATTCAGACGTTTTTTACCATCTGGCATCTTAAATTCAGATAGCTGTCAGACAAAAATTATCCTACCATTCTATAAAAGTGTATCATGGGTCATCATTTCCTCATTTTTATCCCGAAATTCACTAAAAATTAACATATGATGATCAAATTTTATTCTACGTTAGAGAAATTTTATCAAAAATTTCTCTCCGTGTATCATCAATTGAAATGTCACCATAATTTTGCATATTATCTCGTTCTGTCAAATCGTTTTCATGTCAAATTAAAATTTGGCGATTTTTCCCAAGAAATGATTTCACGATTTTTCCCTTGAAATTCCAGGAGTAATTTTCTGAAAGTGTTATTATTCATATTCGCAGCTTTTATTATTTTTCATAAAACTATTTTATTGATTCAAACAATTTTTTCCCCGCATTCCAAGCAAAATCGTAAAAGCAGTAGTTTTTACAATATTTCAAGCGAAATAAAAACTGATGTTTTTACAGTTTGACGACTAAGCACTATTTTTTGGACCCCGGAACGGGAATGAGATGTTCAACCCTAGTAAGTGCACTTCAATAATCATTTGCGCGGGGCAGTCTTCACGATTTCCAGGTACAGAATATGAAATACGTGATTTAGCGTTTCCTCGTCAGTGGAGGAGCCTCGACTGCTGGAGAATGACAATTGAATCGATTATGACCCATTCAGCGTGACTATATATCCTTCATGGCTTATCCATGGACATTGGGTTATTACTTTACGACGGGTCAAATGGAGCGAGAGCGGACCCATCGTAAACCAAGAGGGACGAGGAGGTGGGGTGCGAGGGAGGACTGCGGAGAGGTCGGGAATAATGGCTCGGAATGGAACGGTTGGTGTTTTTCAAACTATTCGATGGGGATTCGCAAATATTTGGGGAGATGTTATTGACATGGATGTTATTGGCGGATGTAGGCAGGAAAAAAATTCAGTGATGAGTGTTTGAGACTAGTATTCTGCACTGAGAGAAATTGAATCGTGAAAAATGAATAATTTGACGGACTTTTAATAGATAATTTGCCGCAGCGAATCAGATATTTGTAATTTCCACTTTTTGCTTCCGAAGGGAAGCATTATTTCAACTCATTCTGAATCTCAATTAAAAACGCTCTTTGAAAAAGTTCAGAATTTTTCCTATTTTTTGTATCATTCTATCATAATTTTTGGGAAATTCTACATGATGTACCATTCAATTGACAATTTTGGATTACGAAAGATAAAAAAATCTAGATAACATTCGGAAGATAGTACACCCGGGCCTTAAATATTTAAATTGATGATTATTTTAATAATCGAAAAATTGGTGAGTAATATTATCAATTGACTTTTTCAAAATTTAACTATAATTCGAAATTATGATTATGCCGATGTCTGTCTTGAATTAAAATTTTATTTCCATTTTTGGTCACCTGAAATGAATATTTTTTTGCAATTCAGTAGCGAAGTGGTAAAACCGTACAAGTCAATTTTGTCTATTGACCCGTTTTCAATGAATATCTCGGAATCTAAGGAGGATAGCAAAATTGTTGTAATAACCTTTTTTGTAGAGCCGATTGAGCCCTANGGAGTGCATTTCTCACTTTTTCACTCCTAAGTAGTGCATTTCTCACTTTTATACTGCTCAACGGTAAAAAGACCTACTTCTCATGCTTAACTACCGTCGGTAAAAGAGCCCTTTTTGGGCTTGAGCAATGAAAATGTAATTACGAAAATTTCGTTATCTTGCTTAGATTCCGAAATATTCCTCAAAAACTCAGTCGACTTAAACCGTTTTACCACTTCGCTACTGAATTAATCAGTCGGACAAAAAAGGTGATACTAGGGATTTTCGTCCCAATTTTTTTCTGAAACGGTGGCGATTAAAAAAAATTTAGAAAAAAAAACAATTCAAAAATATGGATAATTGAGGGAGTTATGAGTTTTTTAAAATTGCTTTGGCACACTCAAACAACATGAAAAATCCTTCAAAATGAGACGTCATATATAACATTATCTTTAGTTTGATGGGGTTTATACGAGACAATTTTTTTTTGAATCGTTAATTACTCAAAAAGCTAATTTTTTTTAATCTGCAATTTTCACCAAAAATTGTCAATAAAATGTCAAGAATTTTGGCGCCAATTAGAGTTCATCTTTCGCCGTAGTTCGACGGTTATTAATTTTTTCATTGAGACAATTATTGCAAATGACCGGAAATTGCTATTATTCATGCAATTATCGCCCAAATACGTGAATATTCAATTTAATCTATTATTCTATTCTATTATTCATCTTCAGTATGATTTTTTGAGTGAAAAATTATTATTCCTCTAATTATACAATGGAAATACATTTTTCAAGGCGCTTTCATTTGTTGGTAATCGAGAGTTTAATTGAAATGACTCATCTTCAATTATATATAGCAATTTAATAATTTATATTTATTATAATTGAAAAAATTTCATTGAAGTGAATGGAAAAATTTGGAATAACAAATACGATTTACTAAATAAGAATATTATTTCAGAATTAAGAAACTTCATTGACCGGAAATATTTTTTCCGAGAAAAAACATCGCGACATCCGATAATTATTCAGTTCATCTCCTCCACCTACCGAAAAGTGTGAACACCACTGACCATATTTGAGTAGCACCTGTCCAGCATAACGATCCCACCCAAATATATATTTTACGGCCTAACGGTACTCTCCCAACTGCACCCCAAGTCCTTCACTCTCTTCCACCCCCCCGTGACGACAGTTGAAATTTTTTTCTCCACTTCTTTACGGAAAAACGTACGACGCTTGAATTTTTATGGGTACGAGAGCCGAATCCGGGGAACATCCTGAAGTTAATATACGGTTCCAGTTCTCGGTAGGTCAGAAATATGGGTCACGTAGAAGAAATGGTGGAGCAGGTATGGGAAAAAGGGTGCGTCCCCGGGGTCTATCTCGCTCCTGAAATCGTGACATCATTTTAATTTGTGTGGAATAATTCTTGATTTTTTTGTTTCATAATAAAATGCACGGAAATTGATTGGTTCTCGTGAATTATTAGAGGTGAGTGCGGCAAACTGAACCGTTTTTCAGTGATAATGCAAAACGGTTATTGTTACAAAGCTTGGAAATAAGAAATGGAATAATTAAATTGGAATAACTAAATTGATAAGTGACATAATTAAATTGAGACTTTCAAGTCTCAATTAATTTCTGATTTTCAAGGCTTTAATTGAGATGTTCAAGTCTTCAGTCAAGTTGAGACTTTCGAAACTTAAGTCTTAACTTGACTTAAGTCCTGAAAATCTCATTTTGAGATCGTAAGTATTAAATTCAAATTTTTCTTTGGTGAACAGCGGATGATTACAATTTGAAATGACCCGTCCAGTCCCAGCGCGATTCAAGTATATTATTCTTGATTCAAGTGTAAAATATATTCGATTCAAGTATATTTTATACTCGAATGGGGGATGGGTATTTCAATTTGAGGATGATTATTTCGTATCAGCCCAGGTTGTACCAAGCGCTCTCAAGTACAATATAAANGCTTTAATTGAGATGTTCAAGTCTTCAGTCAAGTTGAGACTTTCGAAACTTAAGTCTTAACTTGACTTAAGTCCTGAAAATCTCATTTTGAGATCGTAAGTATTAAATTCAAATTTTTCTTTGGTGAACAGCAGATGATTACAATTTGCAATGACCCGTCCAGTCCCAGCGCGATTCAAGTATATTATTCTTGATTCAAGTGTAAAATATATTCGATTCAAGTATATTTATTCGAGGATAATTATTTCGTATCAGCTCGGGTTGTACCAAGCGCTCTCAAGTGTAATATATGGGTCAGACACTCTTCACATTATGAAACAAAAAAATCAATTATTGATTTTTTCGTTTCATAATAAAATGCACAGAAATTGAGCGGTTCTCGTGAATTATTAGAGGTGAGTGCGGCAACTGAACCGTTTTTCAGTGATAATGCAAAACGGTTATTGTTACATAGCTTGGAAATAAGAAATGGAATAATTAAATTGGAATAACTAAATTGATAATTGAAATAATTAAATTGAGACTTTCAAGTCTCAATTAATTTCTGATTTTCAAGGCTTTAATTGAGATATTCAAGTCTTCAGTCAAGTTGAGACTTTCGAAACTTAAGTCTTAACTTGACTTAAGTCCTGAAAATCTCATTTTGAGATCGTAAGTATTAAATTCAAATTTTTCTTTGGTGAACAGCAGATGATTACAATTTGAAATGACCCGTCCAGTCCCAGCGCGATTCAAGTATATTATTCTTGATTCAAGTGTAAAATATATTCGATTCAAGTATATTTTATACTCGAATGGGGGATGGGTATTTCAATTTGAGGATGATTATTTCGTATCAGCCCAGGTTGTACCAAGCGCTCTCAAGTACAATATAAAGGTCAGACACTAAGTGTGAGAATATAAGGGTCAAAAAGTGGAGGTTTAAAAAATGAGGGTCGGAGTATTAGAGTCAAAAGCTGAGGCCCTGAATGTAAAGGTGAAGGAATGAGGGTCAGAATGTTAGCGTAAAAAAAAGAGTGTCGGAATATTAGGATCAAAAAATTAGGGTCAGAATTTAAAAGTAAAAAGTGGGTGATAAGCAATGAGGGTCATGTAAGGGCTAAAAACGGTGATCAAGCATAATATATGACTTATATTTAGACCGTCATTGCCTGACACCCACTTTTTTTACTTTTATATTCTGACCTTAATGTTTTGACCCTAATATTCTGATCCTCATTTTTTAACCTCCACTTTTTGACCCTTATATTCTGACACTCAGTGCCAGACCCTTATATTACACTTAAGAGGGCTTGCTACAACCCGGCCTGACACAAAAAAATCATCTTCTTTCAATTGAAATACCCATCCCCCAATTGAGTATAAAGTATGCTTGAAGCAAGTACATTTCATGCTCAATTCAGGTATATTTTTTTCTCCCAAAAAAAAATTGCCTAAAATTGAACTTTGCATTTACCACTGATATACTTCACCGAAGCCCAAAAATTTCAGATATTTCGGTCACGTCATAATCTGTAATACAATCTCCAGATGCTTTATTTTCCTCCTTCAAAGAACGAGAATTCCTAGATCGAAGTGGATCGCGATCGCTCGAGACCACCTCACCTAAAAAAAAGAGCCCGGGGTAACAAGGGAACAGGGGTCCCCTAACGATTGGGCATTCAGAATGCGCCCGTTTGCCCACGTGACATGCAAAAATCACCCTCAGTCATGAGTGTGGCGTTTCAACCGACCTCGCGCGTCCACAAATGGGGAATGACTGGTCGCGATCGGTAGGGAGGCCCTGACTGCTGAGAGAAGCGAGAGAGCGGACGAAAAAAATCCCAATGCCACTGCGAGCTAATTCAACCAACAAAACGAACGTTTATGTCCTTTTTGCATAAGCGCCGAGTCACTGTGTGCCCTTTTTTCAGGGTTTTATGCTCGCAGGAGCATTCAAGGTATTTTTGAAAAAAAATCCGAGTCGAGGTTACCTCCGGGTAACCTCTTTGATGAGCCAATAAAAATGAAAAATAAATTGTCTCAGGGAAGAAAAAAACCCGAGGGAAATAATGCTCATTTTTATCTAATTTTATTTCTCAAAATTTGAGACATTACAAAAGCAAACATTTAACGTTTCTTTGACATGTTGTTTTTCAATTTTTTTTTTATTAATTTATTTCTAGTAGCAACGACAACGTGGTCATTAGCGACTATTTACAAAAGAAAGAAGAAAGTGAATAAATTACAATATGAAAATGTTGTGAAAATGAAGAAATTGAATTTATTTAACTTCATATACTCGTAGATGTTTTATAAATATTGATAATGACTTAAAGAGCNTAATTTCTGATTTTCAAGGCTTTAATTGAGATATTCAAGTCTTCAGTCAACTTGAGACTTTCGAAAGTCTTAACTTAAGTCTTGAAAATCTCATTTTGAGATCGTAAGTATTAAATTCAAATTTTTCTTTGGTGAACAGCGGATGATTACAATTTGAAATGACCCGTCCAGTCCCAGCGCGATTCAAGTATATTATTCTTGATTCAAGTGTAAAATATATTCGATTCAAGTATATTTTATACTCGAATGGGGGATGGGTATTTCAATTTGAGGATGATTATTTCGTATCAGCCCAGGTTGTACCAAGCGCTCTCAAGTACAATATAAGGGTCAGACACTAAGTGTGAGAATATAAGGGTCAAAAAGTGGAGGTTTAAAAAATGAGGGTCGGAGTATTAGAGTCAAAAGCTGAGGCCCTGAATGTAAAGGTGAAGGAATGAGGGTCAGAATGTTAGCGTAAAAAAAAGAGTGTCGGAATATTAGGATCAAAAAATTAGGGTCAGAATTTAAAAGTAAAAAGTGGGTGATAAGCAATGAGGGTCATGTAAGGGCTAAAAACGGTGATCAAGCATAATATATGACTTATATTTAGACCGTCATTGCCTGACACCCACTTTTTTTACTTTTATATTCTGACCTTAATGTTTTGACCCTAATATTCTGATCCTCATTTTTTAACCTCCACTTTTTGACCCTTATATTCTGACACTCAGTGCCAGACCCTTATATTACACTTAAGAGGGCTTGCTACAACCCGGCCTGACACAAAAAAATCATCTTCTTTCAATTGAAATACCCATCCCCCAATTGAGTATAAAGTATGCTTGAAGCAAGTACATTTCATGCTCAATTCAGGTATATTTTTTTCTCCCAAAAAAAAATTGCCTAAAATTGAACTTTGCATTTACCACTGATATACTTCACCGAAGCCCAAAAATTTCAGATATTTCGGTCACGTCATAATCTGTAATACAATCTCCAGATGCTTTATTTTCCTCCTTCAAAGAACGAGAATTCCTAGATCGAAGTGGATCGCGATCGCTCGAGACCACCTCACCTAAAAAAAAGAGCCCGGGGTAACAAGGGAACAGGGGTCCCCTAACGATTGGGCATTCAGAATGCGCCCGTTTGCCCACGTGACATGCAAAAATCACCCTCAGTCATGAGTGTGGCGTTTCAACCGACCTCGCGCGTCCACAAATGGGGAATGACTGGTCGCGATCGGTAGGGAGGCCCTGACTGCTGAGAGAAGCGAGAGAGCGGACGAAAAAAATCCCAATGCCACTGCGAGCTAATTCAACCAACAAAACGAACGTTTATGTCCTTTTTGCATAAGCGCCGAGTCACTGTGTGCCCTTTTTTCAGGGTTTTATGCTCGCAGGAGCATTCAAGGTATTTTTGAAAAAAAATCCGAGTCGAGGTTACCTCCGGGTAACCTCTTTGATGAGCCAATAAAAATGAAAAATAAATTGTCTCAGGGAAGAAAAAAACCCGAGGGAAATAATGCTCATTTTTATCTAATTTTATTTCTCAAAATTTGAGACATTACAAAAGCAAACATTTAACGTTTCTTTGACATGTTGTTTTTCAATTTTTTTTTTATTAATTTATTTCTAGTAGCAACGACAACGTGGTCATTAGCGACTATTTACAAAAGAAAGAAGAAAGTGAATAAATTACAATATGAAAATGTTGTGAAAATGAAGAAATTGAATTTATTTAACTTCATATACTCGTAGATGTTTTATAAATATTGATAATGACTTAAAGAGCATTAAGAGAATGAAGAGTGAAACATCAATGAATAATTTTTAATCTTCGATTAACTCTTTTTTTACTGTTTAAAATAGTCTGATTAAAATCTGTAATTGTTTAAAAATGAGGGGAGGGTTATGAATTGATTTCCTAAAAAACCGAAAAAATTTCTCGAATTGTTCAGGAAACCGAAGAATTTTCATAAATTTTGTAAAGTTTAGAATTTATGTATGAAAATCTCAGAAGCAAGAATTGATTATTTTTGCGTATGATAAATATGAAAAAATTAAAATTTGGGAAGTGAAGAATAATTTGTGAGTTGAAAAAATTTAGAAATACTGTTTTTTTTCTCATGATCAACAATTGGGCAATTTAGATGTTTCGATAAAAGATAAATTTCACACATGAAAAAATGAAAAATGTGACAGAAGAAATTTTTGGCATTTGAAGAATTTGAAAATACCGGGGATTTTTTTCAGCGACTGCTCCACGTGACTCATTGACTTCGAGATATTTCGATATAAAACAACTTCACGTTTCTCTCATCTTTAGTAAATAGCGTCTTCTACTCCCACCCCTGTTCGTATTCCATCACACTTGGAGCAAGATAAAAGGAGGTGTTCCACTGCGACCGGCACTCCACACATATCACAAATTAAAAAAAATTTTTTCCTGTCCCCGAAGCAACAAAAAAATCTAAAAAATCGTTTGCTCGAGTTCCCAGATGACTAAGCACCACAATAGGACCCACACGTGATCCGTGTGGAATCGTTCCAAGGGCGACACTGTCAGTGGGCGTCTCCAGATCAGATTAATGACATCATAAACCCAATAAAATATCACCACGTTCGGATCAAGCCAACAATGCGGGCGAATCCCCCCGGAGTTTAAAGAATTCTCGTTATTCCATTTCACCTTCTTCCATTCGTGTTATATCCATCCAACCTTTCTTTTCCTTCTCGAGAGCCGTCTTTTCTCCCTTTTTTTGGCTGATGGATGATGCAAATAACTGTGCCGAGCGCCTGACGCAACCCCGAAATGGTCCACCGTCCCGGGATGCCCGAGTATTTTTCACAGCAGGTGGCTCCCACACTGCTCCACGTCTGTCTGTCCTCCACCACGGTGGCAGGTCCTTCAGTTTTCGAGTCGTGAGGATGCGACAGCCGAGTTAAAGTGGGGATGAACGATACGGTTGTATCAAAAAGTCACACGAAATCGCTTCAGTGACTCGGGGATTTTCTGTCGCGGGGTTTTGACAGATTGTGGGGGTCAGTTGAAACAACACGGAGAGAAATGTTCAGTAAAAATTACGGAACTCACGACTCACTCACCGATTGCGGAATCGACTCAAAAAATTTAAGTGACTCTATCGTAATTTTTCACAGGAGATTCACATAAAAAATACGGAACGTTCCGGAAACATTCCGTGACAGTTCCGTAAAATTTCCTACAACCACATTTCACTCCGGAATTACGGAAAGAAACGTAATTTTTATTGAATATTTCTCTCCGTGTATGAAAGAATCGTATAGAAATTTTCTATACGGATTGCGTATAAAAATTCTGTAGGATTTACGTATGTGATATTCGGATCTTTCTATACGAATTATTTCTGTACATAAACTTTTACATAATTTTTTAGACATCCTATTTATCTTCATCACAACAATTTAATGGAAATTATGCAAAGAATTCGATAATCTCCAATGATAAATTTCTCCAAAGTGTCAAAACACAACAGTCAACACCCCAAAGAAGCCCAATTGCACCTAAATCGTGGTGAACAATTCTTCTCCCCAATTTAACCGACAAAAACTCACCAGGAAAAATTCCCAATCCCTCGAAAAACCCCATTGTCCAGCCACGCTTTTGATGTCACCCCCAACAGCAGCCCCGCAATAAACCGTTTGACCGTCGACAATGCGAAAATTAAGATACCGATCGCACTTCTCAAAATAAATAGATCCCCATCTACCGAGATGATCAAACTACCCGTGAGTATTAATCCCGTGTATATCGTGACAAACTATGCAACACTTCCGGCTGAATACAAAAAAAGCGTCTCCTCCAAGGATTTTGTAATATTTTCCCGCGCATTCGTAAACCCTCAGAAAGATCGTTGGAATTGATTTGAATCCTTTGATTGTCGACAGCTGCGAATAATTTTCAACTCAAATCGTATTTTCGTTTGGTTTTTTTTTCTTTATTTTTTCTTTACTTTCAGGGTACAACTTGGGCTCGTGAAGATTCAAAAGCGCAAGAACATGACCCCGAGGCCGTACGTGTGGGAAACAGTTGAGACTTATCACACGCGAGTGCCCGGAATATCGATACAATGCGCGATCTGAAAATCGGTACATGATCTCCCGCTGCTAGATCCCTGGATTGCATCAGTTACACAGGGATCCATTGATCCCGCTTGGTACTGGGCGTCTGCGTACAACCTTTATTTTTATTATCCATCGATAGGCCTTCTGATATTATTGAACAGTTCTTCATGAGCGAGAGATGATTTTTTTTTCCTGACGCATCGATAAAAATAGAATATATTATTTTGAGATTTGAAGCCAAAAAATGATACTGCATTTTGAGATTTCAAATGTCTTCAAATATGATTTGAAAAAAATTTTAATTTTAAACCTGAAAGTCGTAAGTTGAGACTTTTGAAGGGGTCATTTTGAGACTTTCATAGACTCGAGTTTATACTTTTGAATGCTTCAAATGAAGACTTTCGGAACTAAACTTGAAATTTTTCTTTAAGTGAAATTCTGAAGGTCTCTTAACTTGAGACTTAAAAGTCTCAATATGAGACCTTTAATAGTCACAATTTGAGAACTTCGAAAGTATCAACTAGAGAGTTTTGAATGTTTCAAGTTGAAACATTTGGAAGTTTCAACTTGAGATTGTTGAAAGTCTTAATTGGAAAGCATCAGACTCAAAATAAAGTTTGTTTCTTGGGTATCAGAGGTCTTAAAATAAGATTTTTAAGTCTTAATTTTAAGTCTCGACGTCTTAAGCTGAGACGTTTGAAGGTGTCATTTTGAGACTTTCATAGACTCAACTTAATACTTTTGAATGCTTCAAATTGAGAGGTTCGGAACTGAACTTGAAATTTTTCTTGAAGTCCACTTGAACATGAGACTTCTAAAAGTTTCAATATGAGACTAGTAAAAGTCTCAATATGAGACTTAAAAGTTTCAATATGAGACTTCTAATGTCTGAATATGAGACTGAAAAGTCTCAATTTGAAATCATAAGTCTCCGAATTAAGCTTGTTTTTTGGTTGCTAAAGGTCTTACTGTCTCATTTTCGATTCGATATATTGCCCATTCTTTTTTTAGAAAAGATTGACGAGCTTGTTTTCACATAATCTAATTCAAACAGATGCGCCCCGATGTCATTCTTAGAAGTTCCTCTCATACAATTTGATTGAAAATTTTTATGATTTAAAATCCCCAAATCTATAGGATAAACCGTACGCAACTGTAAAATGACTTGGATATCCTTAAGGTCGGAGGAAATCAGGGAAACGGAGCTGATGTTGACTTAGGTCCCTGGGGGGATAATAAAACCGCTCCAAAAAAGGCTGTACCCACGGAAACGAGAACGATGATCGGGATCTTTTTTCTCTTCAGCCTTCTCCACCTTTTTTTCGGCCAACGAAAATACCTTTGTTTGCACCGGATAAACATGAGCAGCCCGGAGAACGCTCCGGAGATCCTCTAATTGCCATAGAATTTCGTGCAGAGGAAATGTGTTCGTCACGTAAAACAACAATGCTCGTTCCTCTCACTTCTGCATTCATCAGAAAAATTGGTATGGAATTTTTGGAGTTGAGGCATCGGGATGAACTTCCTGGTGTCAATAAATATATTTGTTAGAATATTTTGACAGTTATTTCTGCTTCATTCGAAATTGAATTCTATGTCGTTTCATCTTATGAATTTGAAGGGTTATTTTAAAAAATCTATGGAATTCTGTGAAATCACAAAGATGGCTAAAAATTTTCAAAAAATCAGAAGAATTACGAAAATTCCCAGAAATCCTGGGACTTCTTAAAATCCTGAAAGTCCTAAAAAATCAAATAGAATTCTAAAAAATCGCAACGATTGCTACGAATTCCCAAAAAATTCTGGGAGCTCCGAAAATTTCAAAAAATTCCAGCAATCCTGTAACTTTTAAACATCCTCAAAATCCAAAAAAATTCCAACAAGCCTAAATTGCAAGGACGGATAAAAATTTCTTTAAAAAATCCTGAGAATTCCAAAAACTCCCAACATTCCCAAAATTTCTCAAACTCTCAAAAATCCCAACAACGTTAAAATTCTTAAAAAATCCTCTGGAATTCTAATAATTGCAAGGATAACTGAAAATTCCCAAAAAACTGAGAAATACAACAACGCCTAAAAATCCTGAATATATTAACAATCCTAAAAATCTTATAAATCTTATAAAATTAAAAAAAATCGCGAGGAGGGTTAAAAATTCCCCAAAAATTCTCAGAATTCCTCAAATTTCTAGAAATCCTGTAGCTTCTAAAAATCCTAGAAATCTAAAAAATTCCACCAATCCTAAAAATCCTGGGAAATTCTAAAAAATTGCAAGGATGTTTAAAAATGGCTAAAAAATCCTGTGAATTTCAAATACTCCCGAAATTCCAAAAGTCCTCGAACTCCTGTAGCTTCTAATAATCCTAGAAATCTAAAAAATTCCACCAATCCTAAAAATCCTGCGAAATTCTAAAAAATTGCAAGGATGTCTAAGAATATCTAAAAAAATTCTGTGAATTTCTAAAACTCCCAAATTCCGAAAATTCTAGAACTCCGAAAACTCCTGAAAGTCGAAAGCTCCGCCCCGCCCGCGCCCAAAAGTGTCAAAAAACAAATTTCCGTGCGCAAACCGGTGCGAATGAGTAATTCATAACCGCTCGTGCTGCCGGCCGCGGCATCTCGTGCCCTCGAATTAAAATGGTAATAGAAATGTACCATTTGAATTGCGAATGTCATAGCGTGCCTACTGCACGGACTCCGTACACTCAGCCATATACCGAGGCATCTCCCAAGGAATAAAGTTTTCCCCTGGCTTCCTATGCGCGAGTATATGTATATGCTAAACAGGCGTCTTGTTTTGAATTTAGAACAGGACGCCATATTGCCGGCAAGCGGTTTGCACTTTGGCCCCAAGCCGTGGTTAATTCGTGCGCAAACGATCGCGTCCACCGGCAAAGAATGAGTGAACCTGCATGAAGAAACGAAAATAATAAAGGGAAAATAAAAATTGCAAAAAAAAAGAAGAATACCACACGCGTATATGCATGTGGTGAAAAACCGCGTACAGCCACTGTATGCCTAGGCAATACGCCTGGGTATTTTCGAATAGCCGTGCCCATATCCGTGACAGGTAGCCAGCAAACCCATTAACCCTAGGTGCTTCTTTCATTCTCTCATTTCTCCATGTACTTGTTTTCTTCCGTGATACAAAATGCATCGTTCAAACCGCCCCATAACCGCTCAAACCCGATGGCAATAATCCATATGTCTCCTACGGGTCTCGGTGAGTCGGAACAGACCGTATAAAACCTAACCGCGATATTTCATCCTGTCGATAAAAACGGATTTCTTTAGGTTGAGGTTACGTTATTTTCAGTTTTTTCACTCATCTCTCGCATTTCATGTCGCGTAATGCGAGGATTAGAATTTTAATAGCTGTGGAAGTGAGACTGCACGGTGAAGTGAACCCTTTCACCGTGACTAATTTCCTCGGATCGATGTCCCTCGGAAAAACAATGAATTACATCCGTTAAGGGCCATGTTTCTCGTCGCATGAGGCGCGCAGCTCGTGCGACTGCGTAGAGTTGAAGAGATAGGATGAAGGAAGTATCGGGTGTATGAATATTTTGAGGTGCGATTCGTTGGGAATCTTCTGAGATGATGGGGACAAAAGGATTTCCCAGCACCTGGCGGGGAAACCCTTTTAGACATGCGGGATTTTGAGAACTGACTCGTTCCCGCCAATTTATGTGACGCTGTCGGATTATCGCGATGGCATTGTTGGGCGACTTCCGTTTGTTCGGTTACGGATAATGAGATCTGTCTCGAACAGATGGTGGGGCGGTGGCTTTTTGGGTAATCCTGTGACGTGAGAACGTTTGTTAACGGAGTTACATTGTGTTTACATTGATACCTCAATTCGGCGAGGGGGGGAGGGGGTCATCGGTGGTGAGGTTCGGTGGACTGAAGGGTAGTATGCGAAATTGTGATGAAATTGTTGAATTCAGTGAGTTCGGCGCAATCAAAGTGATTTTTACTTTTTGAAATCATGTTGATGCCCTTTCCTCACGCCCTGTTTCCTGTCAAAGGTCAGAAAACCTCAGAGAACACTTTTCCCGCGAGTATCGAACCTTATTTTTTATCACGATGATTAAAAAGTGAGATTCTGCGCGTGCATAAAATTTCACTTTACGCACAAGTGATGAAAATCTGTATTACGACGTGCTATTACAATAAACTCATCGATTTGACTCACAAATAAAGTTCATTCAAATTGAATAAGCCATTCCTCTGAGTAGTACAGATGAAAACTCCATCACAGGGTATTCATCAAGCCGCGAGACATGATCGCTCTGTCAACATGTAGACGAATTCGATGCTGTCCGATCGCTGAAAAATTACAATCTTGACGAATTGAAATGAGTAATCTCGTGAATATATATTACCGAATAAATTATGCGGACCACCAGCCGCGACTGATTGTTTGTTTTTTTCGTGATGCGAAATTTCTGAAGCTTGTGGTGTCGATGTTATTCGCGAGATCATTGCAATACGCGATATTACGAGAGCGCGATATTTCTGGATAGACTACGTCCTCTCGTGTCATCATGCGACTCCAGACAAATGCCTTCTGACAAGAAATTGATGATGATAATTGATGTGAGTATACATAATGCCTTTATTCACAGTGGAATGTACGGGTGGATAAAAAATGGTGATAAAAAATTGATTATATAGAATTCGATCAGAGGTTGCGCAATGGAAATTACATCTCTTTTTTCGTTAAATGATTTATTGCCTCGAGCCAGTCAATTTCGGATGAATGGAGGGGAATCAGGGACACGAGAGAACACACAAAAACCATCAGGAAGGCTTCTTCGGTGAAAAAACACTCTTAGATTGAGAATATTGTTCTTGATTTCAGTGGAATTATTCTTGCTGGAGTAGGCGATTGTTGGAGAGGTTGAGGCGACTGGTGAGTGAGACAGTGACGATCAAGTTTTGTACTACTGCACATAGTGATTGCTGATTTTACGTGATTTTGAGATGTTTTTGATGAGCAGTTTTTTCATTCTTGATTCCGTTCGTCTGTTGATCCATCAATTAATTGATTTATTTGTTGAGTCGGAGATCTACGGTTTTCAGTTTTATAATTATTATATTTTATTATTACTACTATTATTTTTATTACAACAGGTACATTTTATACCTGTACTAATAATAATAGGCCTAGTTATTTCTCAACTATTTTTAGTTGTTTAAATAATTTTCTCCCCGTAAAAAATCGGGACTTGACTTGAATTTCCAGTGAAACTTGAAATCCCATGGAGTTTTCCCCCTTAAATCGAATCTCAAATCTTTTGGCGGAAAATTCAACAAAAATTTTTGTAACCCTGCGCCACCAAAGCAAATTTCCAAAAGTCATAACAAACGAGACTGATAAAGCAGTCCAGCTGTTGCCTCCCCACCTCACCCCAAAATCCCGAAAAAAATAATAAAATCAAAGGAGACCCATTCAAAAAGAAAGATCATCAGTAACGAGAATTTGAGGACTATCCATCACCCGCTCTACCCCGAGAAATCCAACAATACCTAGCTACACCTTCGGAATACATATAACTGAGAAGGCGGTACCTACCGCAAGACCCACTTGAAAAGGAATTCTGTATCGATTTCGATTTCTTCATAAAAAGAGGGTAATAATTTATCGACTTACATGAGAAAACGAGATCGCATTTTTGATCTTCAAAAATTCTATTCATCTCCCCCTCGCCCCCGCCCTTTGTCCGATTTATTGGGTGGAAGTGGCCAAGCGTGAAGCTGAGGGTATCGTGGAGGATCAGTCAAGGATGTCGATGGGCATTCATGAAAAACCAAAACATTCATTTTTACCATGGGGTGGGGACAATAGTGACCCCGTTGGCCGTCTCGATGACAATGAGCCACTGGACGCTGAATGACGAACACTTGAGAGAACTGCGGGACATTTCCACATTACTCCACCCCCGTACACCGCGGCCCAGATCACTAGATAAATGTTTTCTTTTTTTTGCATTTTCCGTGAAGAGATTCTGGAGATCTCTCGCGCACGCCGTCAAGCTACCACCTTGGGCGAGAACAATAGGTGGTATAAAACGGGAGGAGACGGCGGGGGATAAAGGAATGAGTGGAACACAATGGTGTGTCAATATATCTTTTATTCGAGCGATTGTCCAGTTTGGATTGTTGGTATGTTGTAGTTGGTATGTTGTAGTGCCCGGCGCGTATCTGGGAGACCCGGGTTCGATTCCCGGCTGGGTGAAGCGGAA
>NW_021680376.1:1728634-1732981 GCF_001412515.2 Diachasma alloeum
GGTGATGGGATTCATCTTCTGTCGGCGTTAAGGAACTTCCGCAGTAAGTATGTGGGAGTAGAAGGAAATAGACTACAGAGCTGAAATTTTGTGAATATATTCTTTGAGTGACTACAAATATCCTCGCGAAGTCCCAAAACGCTGAACCACGTAGATTGTTGAGGAGAAAATATGAAAAATGTGTCATTAACACACACTGAGAGAAATTCCAATGGTAATTTCAACTACAAGGGAAAAAAAATAATAGTTACGGTAGCAATAAACATTGTAGATTCAACTATTACATTAAAGTGAAAATTACATTATAATGTTGATGACACTATTTAATATAGTAAATCGAACGATGAATCCTAGTTTAATTTACAAAGTTAATTGTTACTGTAAATATAATGTCTTTGACAATTCCCTTGTAGTTAAAATTACCATTGAAATTTTTCTCAGTGCAGAGTCTTATCGCACCACTTTTTAAAAATCACAAAAAAATAATCGACGATGGAATAAAAATCCAAACGCTTCAATATATATTTTTCAGGAACATATCCCGACAATTTCATTAGCCATCACAACAGGGATTATTTGTAATTATTGAAAATGTATGGCATAGTTTGGGATTTTGGGAAATTATAAGTGTTTATTGGACAAAGATATACACTACTCAATAACATTCACTCGATAAAGCCGAATTCTCTGCAGAACGAATGTATTTACCCGAAAGACATGAATGTCTCACGCGAACAATTACTAACAAAAAATTACCATGTTCTGGTAGAAACTTTTTTTTCGTCCCCAAGTAAATTGATTCAACCCAACAAAAGCCCTCATCAAAGGAACACCCAATTCTTCGGCAGAACTAATTTATCTACCCCAACTTCTCCCTGAGTATCACTGCCCACAGCCAAGAAAACGCGAATTATAATACCGAAGTACGTTGAGTTTATCTAACGTTATAAAATAAAAAATAATAAATTTCTCGATGGTAAGGCGAAGTCACCCAGCAAGGTGGTGTAGGTCAGAGGTGAATTTTCTCCTCCTGCCAGCCGATTAAAAGAGGCTTTAATCATCGCAGCAATGATGCCTAGCGATACACACACCGCGTAAGAGTACTTGCATCGTATCGAAGGTATATACCAGTAAGATGGGATATAGAAGCGCATAGGAGGGCCGTTGGGGGAGGACAACGGGGCTGTGGAGGTAAAGGAGACGAGTGCAACTCGCATGTGGCCACCCACAGTGGTATGGACGGTGCCTTCTCGCATAGCGCGAGTAGCCTTTATTTCTCGAGAAAATATTATCATAACACCTGTCACCTTCGCATAAGCCCCAGTGTTGGTGCACCTACCGGTTTTATTCTCTTTTCTTATGGCGCACGCCGTATACCTCGTTTTTTGTGTATACATCTTCTGTCAACTATCACGAGCCGAGAATAATATTTTTTCTGTCGGCTGGGAGGGGGGGGGGGGGGGGAGATGAATGGAGGTAATAAGATGGTAATTGATTTTTGCAGTTTGATTTTTTTTGGATCACCTGATTTTTCGAGCGAAGACAATAGTCGAGGGGTTTTTTACGCGTGAATGAAAATAACGGTAAGCGGATATCCAAAAAAAATATCTAATATGAATAACCGATAAACCTGAATAATCCCATAAAATTATCGTAAATCTGGTGGAACAGCTCGAAAAGAATCCAAAGACTTCATTTTAATCCTCCCACCTTAATCCGATGCATTCAGACTAGTTGATAGTCTTAATCGTAAAGCCTCCACCATCCGGAGACAAATAAAACCTGCCGGTGTAAATCGCTGAATAAACGATATTACAAAGGACAAGATAAGACGGCGATTGCAGTATTCTCCGGAGACCGAGGATTCATTGGATTCTGTGTACCAGATACGAGTGCACAAAGTGAGAGGAGAAAGATAATTTTGTCCTTGGATTTTGATGACGTTAACCGACTAGACCCTTGCCAATTCTCATCAGGTATCATCTCCATACTCTGACCACACACGCACGTTTCCATTTAAAGTGCTCTGGGTGCGATATCACGTACTGCATTTCGAGGGCAATTGAAGCACATATTCGAGGTAAGAACGAGTGCTGATGGTAATAATTTATAATCATGGGGATTATTGGGATCGCGAAAAAAAATATACTCGAGTCAAGTATATTTTATAGGCAATTGGGGGATGGCTGTTCCAATTCGAAGCTGATTTTTTTGTATCAGGCCGGGGTGTAGCAAGCCCTCTTAAGGGTAATACAAGGGTCAGGCACTGAGTGTCAAAATATAAGGGTCAAAAAATCTGACCCTTATATTACACTTGAGAGCGCTCGGAACAGCCCAGGCTGATACGAAATATAAAATATAAAATATGCTTGAATCAAGTATATTTTATTCTTGAATGAAGCTATTAGGATGCAAAAATTTCGGAAATGCGTCTGACAAAGTTTCCTGTCTACTGTCTTAAATTAAGACGTATCTGAGGCGCTAGTTTTCACCGAAGGATCGATCCTCTTTGAACAAGTGGGAAAGTGTAACCAATTCTCACGTCAAAATGTATCTCATGATGGAATTCTCAAGGATATACGCTACGCATATCGCTGATTACACGAGGGATATGAAGATGCGAGTGGAAAAATATCGAGATGCTGTGGCGCGTGTAATAAGTATCCCTGGCATCCTTGTGGGATTAAATTATAATAACCACTTCGACCTTGCGCTCGAGTTATTTCTGCGTGGATGTGCTCACGATGCACCCTCAATACGTTCTATAAAATATTAAAAGATTTTCTCGACTCAACTCTCCCTTTAATTTCCCTGATTTTTCACTAAACGAAACTGCGGTCCTAACGCCTCAATTCAACCCATCAATTTAAGACGCCAGGCTTAAATAGTTGTCTTAATACCTGAAATAGCAATTAGAAAAATTTTAAATATCTTAAAATACGAAATTCTTTGATTTTCTTGAATAAACAACTATTGACTTGAAACAACAACTAGTGCCTTAATTTCAGACTCGTCTCATAAACTCAGACATAAACAAACACCCGAGTGTTCAGACCTCCCAAAACTTCAAATTTCAAGTGGCTTAAGGATATCCAAGTACTATGTTCAAATTAGCAATTTTTTTTCAAACAAGATTTCAGTTTTATCAAAAATCTTGCCATCCCCATACTTTTTCTTACGAAATTCTTCGATTTTCTTAAATAAACAACTATTGATTTGAGACAACAACTAGTGCCTTAATTTCAGACTCGTCTTAATTTACGACAGCAGGCATAAACAAACACCCTAGTGCTCAGACCTCCCAAAACTTCAAATTTCGAGTGTCTTAAGGATATCCAAGTATTACGTTCAAATTAACAATTTTTTTTTAACCAAGATTTCAGTTTTATCAAAAATCTTGCCATCCCCATACTTTTTCTTACGAAATTTTTCTATTTTCTTAAATAAGCAACTAGTGTCTTAATTCAAGACGTTCGACATAAACAACCCCGAAGGCCCACACGGAGAGAAATATTAAACAAAAATTACGTATTTTTTCCGTAATTCCGGAGCGAAATGTGGTTGTAGGAAATTTTACGGAACTGTCGCGGAATTTTCCCAGAGCGTTTCGTAATTTTTACCTGAATCTCCTGTAAAAAATTACGATACCGTCACTTGAATTTTCTGAGTCGATTCCGTAATCCGTGAGCGAACTATGAGTTCCGTAATTTTTACTGAACATTTCTCTCCGTGCAGACCTCCCAAAATTTCAAGTGTCTAAAAATCACCAATTATTCTTTCCCAATCAACATTCAGTGATGTGACACCCGCAATAGTCCCACGATATTAAGCCGTCAACCCCACTGTCAACTCTTAATTCCCACCCCCTCCTCCTCCGCCACCGTATTGCATAAACCCAAGTGCCTATTATTCCTAAAAAAAACTCATCCAGCAAAAAATAATGGAAAAATGATTATCCGTGAGATTGGCGTCGATGACGAAAGAAAAGAAGACGAGTTAGTTCTATAATAAAGAAAACAAGTAATCCTGTATCACTGGATGATCTTGAACTAACACCTTTCAGGACACATCCTGGCCATCTATTACGGATACGAGGTGTTCCAATAATTGCGCAAACAGATTGAAGAGTGTTGGTGCCTTGATTGCTTTGATGCATGCATAAGTCATTGGCAATCGCTAGAGGAGGAGCGCGTCTGTCGTATCCCCTTTATTTTCCGACAGATGTTACGACAGAAGGTCAAATTAACAATATATTCTCCACTTTTAACATGAAAAAAAAACTGCAACCATCGCATTATCAAGACTTCATCGTCATGGGATTCTGTTCGCAATTTTTTTTTTTTTTTT
>NW_021680376.1:1733003-1757000 GCF_001412515.2 Diachasma alloeum
ATTTTTAGACCACGTCTGATCAATTATTTTTCGACGATAACTGAAAAAGTAATTGTTTAAATGAATCCAATTGCGATTTTAAATATTCTTCCCAATGCCATTTTGACCGAGTTGCATCATGAGATTGATTGCATCACCTGTTGTTCAAAAAATTTATTTTAAAACCGATATTTGGGGAAATGTAAAAAATTTCAACGTTGAGGTAGTGTTGGCTGCCAACGGTGGGGTAATGTTGGCTGCCAACGTTGGGACAACATTGAATTCAATGAATCATTGAATTCAATTTAAAATATATCGTCATAGAAATTCCACGNCGTAATTCCGGAGCGAAATGTGGTTGTAGGAAATTTTACGGAACTGTCGCGGAATTTTCCCAGAGCGTTTCGTAATTTTTACCTGAATCTCCTGTAAAAAATTACGATACCGTCACTTGAATTTTCTGAGTCGATTCCGTAATCCGTGAGCGAACTATGAGTTCCGTAATTTTTACTGAACATTTCTCTCCGTGCAGACCTCCCAAAATTTCAAGTGTCTAAAAATCACCAATTATTCTTTCCCAATCAACATTCAGTGATGTGACACCCGCAATAGTCCCACGATATTAAGCCGTCAACCCCACTGTCAACTCTTAATTCCCACCCCCTCCTCCTCCGCCACCGTATTGCATAAACCCAAGTGCCTATTATTCCTAAAAAAAACTCATCCAGCAAAAAATAATGGAAAAATGATTATCCGTGAGATTGGCGTCGATGACGAAAGAAAAGAAGACGAGTTAGTTCTATAATAAAGAAAACAAGTAATCCTGTATCACTGGATGATCTTGAACTAACACCTTTCAGGACACATCCTGGCCATCTATTACGGATACGAGGTGTTCCAATAATTGCGCAAACAGATTGAAGAGTGTTGGTGCCTTGATTGCTTTGATGCATGCATAAGTCATTGGCAATCGCTAGAGGAGGAGCGCGTCTGTCGTATCCCCTTTATTTTCCGACAGATGTTACGACAGAAGGTCAAATTAACAATATATTCTCCACTTTTAACGTGAAAAAAAAACTGCAACCATCGCATTATCAAGACTTCATCGTCATGGGATTCTGTTCGCAATTTTTTTTTTTTTTTTGTATGGAAGCAAGAAATATTTTCGATTTTTTGCGACAGGATAACTAATTTTGGCCTCAGGATTTTCAATATGCTATTTTTAGACCACGTCTGATCAATTATTTTTCGACGATAACTGAAAAAGTAATTGTTTAAATGAATCCAATTGCGATTTTAAATATTCTTCCCAATGCCATTTTGACCGAGTTGCATCATGAGATTGATTGCATCACCTGTTGTTCAAAAAATTTATTTTAAAACCGATATTTGGGGAAATGTAAAAAATTTCAACGTTGAGGTAGTGTTGGCTGCCAACGGTGGGGTAATGTTGGCTGCCAACGTCGGGACAACATTGAATTCAATGAATCATTGAATTCAATTTAAAATACATCGTCATAGAAATTCCACGTCATCGTCAATTCATCGTCATGGGATTCTGTTCGCATTTTTTTTTTTTGTATGGAAGCAAGAAATATTTTCGATTTTTTGCGGCAGGATAACTAATTTTGGCCTCAGGATTCTCAATATGCTATTTTTAGACCACGTCTGATCAATTATTTTTCGACGATAACTGAAAAAGTAATTGTTTAAATGAATCCAATTGCGATTTTAAATATTCTTCCCAATGCCATTTTGACCGAGTTGCATCATGAGATTGATTGCATCACCTGTTGTTCAAAAAATTTATTTTAAAACCGATATTTGGGGAAATTTAAAAAATTTCAACGTTGAGGTAGTGTTGGCTGCCAACGTTGGGGTAATGTTGGCTGCCAACGTTGGGACAACATTGAATTCAATGAATCATTGAATTCAATTTAAAATACATCGTCATGGAAATTCCACTCGGAATTGCTAATTTGTTGGCAAAAAAATATTGATTATATTATGACGAAAGCAATTTTCCATTCGTTTTCTTCCAGAATCGCCGAACTATTGAGCGTCTCAAGCTAATTCCACTGATCTGCCGCAGTTTTCATGGAAATTTCTGAGCTAAAGAGGGCATTAGACTGATGATGATTGCAGAAGATCCATTCGTATCGGGAGAGGAGAAGATGGCTAAAGCTGACTCCGACTAACGATGTCCAGAGGTCGCAGCACAAGTACGCAAACGATGTAAATCTTAGTGACAAGCGCTTAATAAACGGATAATGCGTACTTGTGGCTTCAATGAGCCAACGGATGACTGACCGAGATATTGCCGCGGGTGGATGTTCAATTCCCACAGGTATGATATTTCATGTATTTGCGTATTGAATTTTCCAAAAATCATGTCAAAAATTATTTGAGTTGCATTAGAAAAATTAGTGTCTGAAATTCAGTAGCGAAATTTTTGTAATAACCTTGTTTGAAACGCAGCAAATAAGTCATTATCAGAAGTTACCGGGCTCAACGGAAAATCTCGACCGACATATGTTTGAAAATATGCTACAATTCACTGGAATTTCATGACCGCTGCAGAACCGCTGCAACACCGGTATAAAACCGCTGCACAAAAGTTCGAAATCCATACTTTAGTGTTTTTCATTCCTTCAATAAAAATATCGCTGAAATCTTTTTCAATTAATGAACGATGACGAATCGAATTTAGACTTACACTTCACATTGAAAATGAGTAATTTTTTTTTGAATATTCGGAAAATTTCTTCTATTCCCGTGTGCATGAAGAATATCACTTCAAAATAATTTTTTCACCCATTCACGTCAGATAAGAATTATTCGAGTCACTCCTCGATGTTGATGGTAACGTGTGAGAAAAGCCATTACGGAAATGTTCACCATTTTACGCCATGAATTCAATCGAAAGGCCTCGTTATCGTTCACCCGAGTCCATCCAAAGTGGATCCAGCCAGTCGCTCGTCTTTTTTAACGAGATCGGGGTGTTTTATTCACCCAACTCCACACGGGCCTCTGCTCGTAAGTGCGAGATCGACTTTTCAACCATTTTCTCTCGCTCATTTTTTTCTCACTCAGCCTCCACCAGACTAGTCAATTCTCTAATGGGTTCCCATGCACATAAGTATAGAACCTGACGCTAACGCGATCGTACTCCCCTTCCAGTTGTCTAACAGAAATTTATATGCTGGGATTTCTCACACACGTGTGTGTGTGTGTGTGTGTGTGTGTGTGTGTGTGTGTGTGTGTGTGTGTGTGTGTGTGTGTGTGTGTGAAAATTGTTTGAGTTCCTTGGTGTTTTAAACAACAAAACATGAAAATTTAGGACATTTCGCTAACATTTCATTCGAATCGTAAAATAATTCAAATAAATAGGAAATAAAATTATAAATCATGACGAAATGGAAAGGTCTATCTGGGTAACAGTTAATTAACGTTGAGAAAAAATTGAAAAAGAAAATTTCTGCAGAGTTTTCAGTACTGATTAAGACGCCTTAATTTACGTCTTTAAACATAAAAATGTGTCTTATCGACCAGACGTTTGATGTACAAGACATTTTCATTTGTTTTTGAAATACAAGTCGTCAAATTTCACAGATTCTTTCGCTATGATTGTGCACCGGTGTTGCAACGGTTTTACAGCGGTCTTGCAGCGGTTCTACAGCGGTCATAAAATTGTAATGAAATATTGTATATTTCTGAAAAATCCGGCGAAGGAATGGTTTTGCAACGGTTGTACAGCGGTTCACGGCGGTCTTCCAGCGGTTCAGCTGCGGTCATACAATTTCAATTAAATGCAGCATGTTTCTGAAGGAAGTACGAAAATAAATGATTTTTCTACAATCGGGCACCGGTATCACAGCGGTTCAACAGCGGTTATAACCCAACGGTTTCCAAAATCCATGCATGCACATTTGAATGTTCAACCGCTACTCCAATGCATTTGGCAATCGTTAATGGACCAGCGGTTTCTCGAAAATTGTCATTCCATTAACAAATGCTAATAATAGATGCAATGAATGGCACTTGCGAAAAACATAATTCAGTACACTTTCTTAACCAGGAACAATGCCCTCAATTAAAAACTTATCCTACACGATCCACCGTGCGACAAAAATCAGCGGTATTATCCTCTTGCATACCTTCCATTCCCCCCGCAGCACGCACATATGCGTCATCCAATGAGTATTGCCGTATAAAATCCAAACATACACCGCACCGAGATCATTCCTCCGCGTAAATATACACGAGATGCGTGGTCTCACGCCGAAGCTATTTTCACCATATGACGTTTCATATTAATTCCTTGTGCGGTATTATGCATTTGTAGTATCCATACCCTCTCACAGCTGCCCTCGACGAGCATCATGACCCATTCAAAGGTCCTCAGAATAGATGAATTTCCCCCGGCATCATCAGGAAAAACCAGCGAGATACAGCGCGTGTACTTAATACACTATAAAAATCCACCCATGTGTCACTGAATATATGAGCGAGTCACATTGAACAACTATGGCCGTCGATTATCAGAGGAATATCTCGTCGTTTGTCTTCAGATAATTATTTAAAACCACGCTGACGCTTATATACGCGATGAAATTATGTGAAATCACTCCGCAGAGAACACACACACACACACACATAATCCTATCCCAGACTCTGCGGCTAATGTAATTGATGTTGAACCGAAGAGGTGCATGAAAACAAAACAAAATATAAAACAACAAATAAAATAATTACCGCATACGTTCACCCATCGCTTGGATAAATCAAATGTACCCGTAGAATACGTCGTGAAAGTCCCCAGAAATGTGAGAAAAAAAATCAAAACATAATGAAAATAAAAATATAACGCAGGAAAATCTTCGATGTTATCGGACTAACGCATTCGTGCCGATTATTATCAAATTTCTATTGATATTTTTCAAGAAATTTCCGGAGGGGAAGACTATCCGCAGATGGAGATTTATCTACTATTTTACGTATTGTATGCGTTTGGTTGAATGAAACAGGAAAGGGGAATATTTTTTTTTCGCACAGAAAACACGGAAGACCACGTCCTTGAGGAGAATTGTGCGCACACCTTCACGCTTCTGTTCGAGAGCTCGTAAACACAACAGTAGCCGCACCCCTTCCCCTCCCACCCTCACTCCGCCGAATGCTGAGGGACATGACAGATACAGAAGATTTAAGAAGTTGGATTGTATCGCGGGAGAAAAGTTCATTCGTTGATCTGTTCATGAAGATAAACCGGTGACACTAGGATTTTGACATATGTTGATGCAAAGGCCACGTGAAGACAAGGTACAGCGGTTTTGCAGCGGTGTCGCAAAGATTTTGCAGCGGTCATCAAATTGTAATAAAATTTATCACGCGGCTAAAGGGAGCAGGTGGATTAAAGCTTTGGCATTGATTTTTCGGCGGTGTTCGCAGCGGTTTTCCAGCGGTCATGAAATTGCAATGAAATTTATTAGATGGGGGGTCAGAGAAAGCAGCGGCGGTCATGAAATTGCAATGCAACTCCTCATTTTTTTCCAGTGGGTGAATGGATTAATGGGCTGGCATTAATCAGGCAGCGGTTCGCCAGCGGTTTTCAACGGTCATGCAGCGGTTCTGCAGCGGTCATAAAATTATGATGAAATTTCTGAATTGGTTTAACGAGAGTAGATGGATAAATAATCTGAAATCAATTGTGCAGCGGTTTTGCAGCGGTTCATGAGCGATTTCACCTCAAGATCTACGAAACAGCGATTCCACCAAAATTGTCATATCATCATCAAGATATGATAATCACAACGTTATCCAACCGTAAAAAACGTGAGATTCGACAAGAATTGTGCCTTCACGCTTCTGTTCCCGTGCTCGTAAACACAACAGTAGCCCTAGCCCTCACCCCTTCTCATCGCGATGTCCCGGCACATAGCCGACACAGACGGTGAAAAAAGTTGGATTGTGTCGCGGGAGAAAAGTTCATTCGTTAATTTGTTGTCCGGACGATTCGACTTTTTCCCACTGAAAAAGGTGAACAACCGGTGAAACTTGGATTTTGACACATTTTGACACAAGGACCACACAGCGAGCCATCGTGTGCAAGATAAAACATTCGTGCAGACGTATATTCTGCTACAATTCACTGAGTTGGAGGGCAAGTCAGTGTTGTTGGAGGGTCTTTAGACGGGCAAGAAGTGACCGACGGCGCCCTTGGCTCTGGATAAGTTATTAGCATTGGTCACATGAGGATACAATAAGAGAGTGAGGCATGGATCAATAAGAGGGAAGTCCGATCGACTTCTCATTGGATGTATTTATTACCACGATCGTGTTTTTCGAGATGGTGGATGGAGGGAGGACATTGACAATCCGGAGGGAGTGGGAATCACATGTTTTCCAGAATCTTTGCGATCCGGTTCTTATTGGTTGGTTCATTAGTCGAACATTAATCGGGAATCTTCATGAGATGTGGGTACTTAGTAAGTGGTGGTCGAGACAAAAATGCACCTTCAGGGGAAAAAACGAGAATTATTATAGTTTAATGAAGAATTGTTGAAGTGATTTTGAGAAAATGCAACAAAAGCTTTCCAGTTTTTTATTCGCATTCGAGTCTACTAATGTCGTAACGTAAGATGTCCAAAAATATGTCTTAATTGAATAGTATTCTGTGAAACATGAACAAAGGAATCATAATTGTCCAAATCATTTAGGCCAGAGGAAAATAGAAAAATTCTACTTTCTTAATATTGCGTTTACTAAGGTTTTCTTCGAACAAAGTTGATTAGAATTAATAGCTAGAATTATGAGATTATCTCACATTTTTAAGAAGAGGAGAATCTGAATGCAATATAGTGAAAATGATGATCGATTTTTTCACTTTGAACAAATAATATTAATATCCAAATACAAAATTTCTGATATGAATAAAAGGAATCAGTGACTCAATATTCCGAATGAACTTTTAATTTTGAATTTGGTGCTGAAAACACGAGATGACAATATTCTAAGCTCGGAATTATATTGATGAGATGAACAACAGATTAACTGAATTACCGTATGAACTAACTAAAAATTGATAGCAGAGTGGGAACGCACATTTACCAGAGTATCAACAAACATTGAATTCCAAAAATTCACACTCTAAAGTGCGTTCTAGAAGGAATTGAATTGTAATTATGATTAAAATCTTATTCGCCGAGCATAGGAATGAGAACATTCGCAAATCATTTATTGCAATATGAAAATTTAACAGCTGAAAAATTGGGACATGTAATTGTCATCGGTCGTAATGCTTTTTGCAATGAAAAAGATTATAAACAATTAATTGAAAAAAGGAATATCGAATCTGACAGAAACAAGGGCATAATGAAAGGGCATTAACTGCGCTAGTTATACTAATAACACGAGTTCCAGAAATCAGCTGTTTAATCCACCCAATCATAAAAGTCACACACACACACACACACATATCTCCCGTTCCCCTCATCATTTCCTCACCTCACACTTCTAAACGAGAGTAGGGAATATTTATTCATTTAAAGTATTCCACAACAATATGGAGATCACTCAATTCATTCCGTGCTCTGTTATTTTTCCCCGCAATTTACCACGGAAATATCTCTTGGAACGCGAGTATGGCAACAGTGAAACAACTTTGGAGCTAATCCGAGTTGTCCATGAGAGGGAGGTGAGAGGCTCTTGATGGCGAGCGGCGTAATAATCCGGAGAGGCCGTACCCTCCCGACACTTTTTAGTGCTCGTATATCACAAAACAGGGGGCGAACCGAGAGAATATGAACGGAGGAGGAGAAGGAGATTGAAGTCGACTATGCGGCATCTGTACAGTCGAGACCGTTATACTATGCCGGGGTATATTGCTTTGTGTCCAGCTACCGCGCACCGGATCATCATTGGACACATGTGTTTTTTTTCCACTCATCAGGTTGGAAAATGCAAATCCATACGGCAGCAGAAGACCTCTACAGATTTTTCAACGAATTACAACAAATTAAACGAGTACTTTAGCTTCAATGAAAACAATTGTCATGTAGAAGCATCCGATATACCAATATAAGCTGAAGTAAATGAGATAAAGGAACAGGAAATAGAGACCCTGAGGCACTCAAGCCCTTACACGATGGCTTTCCCATGGAGTATTCGCCCACACTCGGGAGATGGTGACTCTACGTTAACTGGTCTGTCGTCAATCCGGCTGCAGGAGCATAAAAGTGTCCGCAGTGTATATACACGACACATTGGAGGACGCAGCTATTCTTTTCTCAGTAGGAAAAGCCCACCTTGCGGGACGAGCGGTGTGTGGGCGAGCTTACGCAAGCTCTTGTGTTGTTTCTTACCGAGAGATGCGATGGAGTTGCGCCAAGTGTATTTGATGAAATTTTTAATTAGATTCATTTACAGAGGAGAGAGGGAGCAGCGGTCTTGCAGCGGTTGTAGAGTTGTAACAAAAGTGCTTGTATAGTTGGAGATGGCAGTGAAAAAATGATTTCGCAGCGGTTACAGAGCGGTTTCGCAACGGTTTTGTCAAGTGAAAGGTCATGATGGCGGTGGAAAGGCCCACCTTGCGGGATAAGCGGTGTGTGGGCGAGGTTACGCAAGCTCTTGTGTTGTTTCTTATCGAGAGATGCGATGGAGTTGCGCCAAGTGTATTTGATGAAATTTTTAATTAGATTCATTTACAGAGGAGAGTGGGAGCAGCGGTCTTGCAGCGGTTGTAGAGTTGTAACAAATGTGCTTGTATAGTTGGAGATGCATGCAGTGAAAAAATGATTTCGCAGCGGTTACAGAGCGGTTTCGCAACGGTTTTGTCAAGTGAAAGGTCATGATGGCGGTGGAAAGGCCCACCTTGCGGGATAAGCGGTGTGTGGGCGAGCTTACGCAAGCTCTTGTGTTGTTTCTTATCGAGAGATGCGATGGAGTTGCGCCAAGTGTATTTGATGAAATTTTTAATTACATTCATTCACAGAGGAGAGAGGGAGCAGCGGGCTTACCCCAAAATCTATGAAAAATAACTCAACCCTTCACCGCTACACTCTAATACATACAATATCGCGCATGGACTAGCGGTTCTACCATAATTATCACTCCCCCCAACAATAAGTTAATGAACAAAAGCACCTTCTCGCAATACCCGACTAAAATTTCAACCTCACCCCCCTTCCAGTACACATCTTATCTCCAGTTTAGCTCTGACACACACGGGCGGTCCCTTCGCATTAGTAATTTATTGTAACTATTAAAGGTATAGCCGCGCGTCGCCTTCGTGGTGGGCAACGGGCGTTATGGTCGAATATAATCGTTTCTATGGGTGCACGAGGCGTCTACCATGATTTACAGTACCTCCGGAGTTATGACGACGTTGGTGGAGAGTTCCTCTCTCGTACTCTCATATCCTCCTACTTTCAAATTTTTTTTTTCACGACCTCAAAATATCAAGAGCGTCTGTTGTGGAAGACACTTACATATTATATGAGTCTGAAAATCGGTGGAGAAAAATATCGAAGCATTGGAGTTACACGTGTAAACTGATTGAATGACACAAAAAAAATATATGTATACCTGGAGCCTTTACGGGTGCATTTTGAGTACTCTCGTACATTTGATGGGTATGGGGCTGTGAGATACCCCAAGGACTTTGAAATGACGACGGCTTTAAGTCGAGTGGTGAATATTCCCAGTTGGAAAAACCTTGGATAGAAGCTCCTCGGCTCTCTCACAAGGTGTGTGGCCGTAAAATCACATCCTCCTGAAGAAAGAAACCTGCACATATATGCCATCAATGACATTTCGAGACTGTAAAACGACGGCTTATATGCCCCGCACTCAAATCCAACTTTCCTCTTTTTTTTCTTTTTTCAACATCTCTCCATCTCTCTTGGGACTGTGCGCTCTCTTATCTGTTCCTCTCGTACTTCAACTCGTGCAGATATACTCCGTTTTATTCGACTTGGTCTTTTATTTTTCATTTTTACTTTTATTTCCGCACTCCTGGCAATCGTCTGCAAGTATCTTCATATCGTGAATCTGTCACGTTTCGAATATTCAAAACATTCTTGCTAATTTTTAACACAGTTGAATTGCTGGAGGAGATCAATACTAAATTTTGTAGTAAAGATTGTGGATTTTTTCCAGGAGTTTTTATGGAGAAAAATTTCTCGGTATCGCAGGGAAAATTTTATTACTGATTTTTTTTTGCGGGAGGTGATATCGGCTGAGGGATTCGGAAAATTTTAGCATTGTTTTGGTGATTAGAGAAAAGGGATAAAATGGGTTATCTTTATGGGATTATATTTTTGAAGAAGGCAGATGAAAAAATTTTTAGGGCGGTTACACAGCGGTTTCCTCATGGTTATGCATTTATGATAGCATTCCTCATAATGTGATAGAATGTACAGCGGTTCTGTGGCGGTTCGAGGGAGAAATGAACTTGCAGCTATTTTACAATGGCTGTGCAGCGGTAATTTTTCTAGGACAACAGGGAGGGCAACGTATTTCAGCGGTGTTGAAAGGGGTGAGCAGCGGTTTTGCTTCGCTCTTTCCGGGGTTATAAAGTTATGATGGCATTACTCACAACATAACAGAACCTGCGGCGGTCCCGTAACATGGTGCAGCGGTCGTGTGGTATATAAGGTTATAATAACATTGATCACAGAGCAAAGGAAAAAACGGGCTCACAATAGTCTTACAGCGGTTGGGCAGCGGTTTTGCAACGATTTTGCAGCGGTATTTCAACGGTTTTGCAGCGGTCTTATCGTAATTATGAAGTTATGATGACATTCCTTATAACAGTGAGAAATTTACAGCGGTTCTGCAGCGGTTCCATAACAGTTGTGCAGCGGTCGTGCAGCCTTTAGCGTTGTAAGAAAATTCATCACATTTCTGATTGAAGGATCTGGATGTGGGTCAACGGAAATTCTGAAATAGTACTGTTTTTCAAAGAAGAGGGGTAAAATGGGTCATCTTTGATGTTTGAAGGGATATTTACCTGATAAGTGGATTACAATTGGAATCAGCAAACAGAAGATATGAGAATGAATAAATTAAATTCACATACTCGAGTGAAATGGTGTACAGGGTTTGTAAGAGTCACGTTTCTCATCTCTCCGCCACCAAATGTTTGTCTTTCTCACGATACGGTTACACTCATGACTTGCACGCATTACTCTCTTCAGAGGCTATTCCCATTGAGCTCCAGACCACCTTCAGTTTCTTTGTTTTGTTTTCACATTCGATACTTGAGACAAACTGTGAGGATTTTTTTACTTTTTTGTGGGTACCTCTTGGACTGTTCGGGGGTACTTGAGAGTGAGAAATGTCAGCTAATGGGATCGATGGAGGGATCCAGTGGATGAGTGGCGTTTTCTATATGGTGGGTCTATGAATGTGAAGAATCCGTTTTCATTCAGATGTAATTACGGGCTGAAAGCACTTGAGGAAGGGCTCTTCGGGATAGTGAGCGCAATATTTTGGTGCTTCTGGGGGAATTGATTATTCAAGAATTTTTTATCATTTAGAACGTAGGCCTGAGGTGATCAGGCGGTCTTCATTTCATTTCTCTTCAAAAAAATTTCTCTTCAAATATGATGTTTCCAATTCACTCAATTATGCCTGAAAAAATTTATCGAATACCCTTTTACCAAAGTTTCAACATAATGTAGATAGTATCATTCTGTCATTTGATTTATACAAGAATTTCCCCAAGATATCTAAAAAAATTGATTGAAGATTAAATATTATTCAATTCAAAAAAATATAAAATAAATAGATAAATGATATACGATGGAAGAAAATTATCTGCAAAATGACCATTCGGAAGCACATTGCTAATTTATTATGAAAAATAGCCATGCTATATAGAGACGAAAGCAATTTCCCACTTGCTTAATAAGAAAAAAAAATGAAAAATTTCCAGTCAACTGTTGAAAAAATATTGGTGAGCAGAATGACCGTCCGAGCAGTATAGCCCCTAAACTGAGGAAATCCCCCGATTCTCCATCATCTCCACAAAGTTATCCTCATTAACTCGTTACGACCGTAATTTTTATTATTAATCATCCTTAAAATATAAATGTAAAAACAAGCGACCGCAGCCTCGAGTGTGGGCCCACGGGGGTCGTGACACAGACCAAGGTCAAACCTCTTAACCACGTCCCTTGGTGCATATCTACATTCTGGAGCTTAATACCCCACTATGTTGGGTAAATATACCGGGTTTTCTCGCTCAACTATGGCGTAAACGGTAAATAAGCATTATGGTCACATTACTGATGTTGTGACGTGGTCTTTACATGAGCGTGGATCCCCGTGGATCCTCCAGTAAAATACACCATCTTATAACCCACCATCTCATAACAAGTAGAATCACGATTTATCGTTAACGCACAACTCGTTTGTGCAGTTTTTTTTCTGGTGAATATTTCATGTAATTATCCTTATTATTGAATTTGTTCTTTCATCGGATTTGAGAGTGCAGAAAATATTGGGTACACGGAGGGAAATTTTTGATAAAAATTATCCGATCGTTCTATAAAAGTGCATCATGAGCCATCGTTTCCTTATTTCTATCCCGAAATTTAGTAAAAATTACCCTTCCAGTCCAATAATTTTTATGTAGATAACAACGAAAATTCTAGAACGGTTGGTAAATTGTACCCTGCCGGTACAGTAATTTTTCCTCTGCCGGCACGGTAATTTTTATTTTTATCAGGATAAAATTTCCCAAACGTACAATAAAATTTGATCATCATATATTAATTTTTACTAAATTTCGGGATAGAAATGAGGAAACGATGACTCATGATACACTTTTATACAACGGTAGGATAATTTTTATCAAAAATTTCTCTCCGTGTAAAATGAGCATTTATTTATTGATGAAGTGAATTCCATGGATTTAAATAAGTTTGAATCCAGTTGAATGCTTTGTTTCATTTTTATGATATCTCATTTTTTTGTGTAGCCTATCACACATGTCATTTGATGACACTAGCGCCACGTGTTGATGCCCTTTTTTCTGTCAAATTCGATATCCCTTTTTTCAATTAATTTTTTATAATCATTCTCATTTCAAAAATTAATACGACCGATGAGAATCATACGTCCCAATTTATCAGTTGTAAAATTTTCATATTACAATAAATGATTTGCGAATGTTAATCATAATTACAATTCAATTCCTTCTAGAGGACACTTTAGAGTGGGAATTTCTGGAATTCAATGTTTGTTGATATTCCGGTAAAAGTCCGTGTCCTCACTGTTATCAATTTTTAGTTAGTTCACACGGTAATTCAATTAATCTGTTGTTCATCTCATCAATATAACTCCGTGCTTAAAATATTGTCATCTCGTGTTTTCAGCACCAAATTAAAAATTAAAACTTCATTTGGAATATTGAGTCACAGCTTCTTCCTATTCATATCATAAATTTTGTATTTCGATATTAATATTATTTGTTCAAAGTGAAAAAATCGATCATCATTTTCACTATATTGCATTCAGATTCTCCTACACGGAGAAAATATAAAATTAAAAATTACAATGTAAACATAGTAATCGAGGACCATACCGAAACAATTTTAAAATTTGATTTATCTTAAACGAATTTTTACTCGTGACAAATTAAATTTTACTTTTATTCAACCACTTTCTACTATACCGCCTCGCAATTTTTACTATTTTCACCAGTAAATTTTCAGTGTAGCGAGTATGGTCCTCGAATACTATATTCACATAGCAAAAAATATTATATTTTTTCCGTGTATCCTTAACGTTAAAAATGTGAGATAATCTCATAATTCTAGCTATTAATTCTAATCAACTTTGTTCGAAGTAAACCTTAGTAAACGCAATATTAAAAAAGTAGAATTATTCTATTTCCCTCTGACCTAAATGATTTGGACAATTATGATTCGTTTATTCATGTTTTATAGAATGGCATTCAATTCTCTTTTGTTTGTCAGGCGGTCTTCATGAAAATGCGACGCAAGACGATTGTACTCATGAAAACCGCCTTGCTTTCTCCATTCGTTCGAGATACTGCCCACATTTTTTTAAGACTCATCTTTGTTTCCGATGTCCGAAAAGCAGAATTAAAAACGATTAATAATAACAAAAATGCCATTTCCAGCGGTAAAAGACACTCGAAAAATAACAAAATGGTCATCACGCAATTTCCAGCGACTGAGAGAGGTGAAAAAAACTGGTGTTGCTGTGTGACGGCCGAGCCAAATGTACCGATACTGCGGGACTGAGGGAGGGATAACAGGCGGGATGGCAAGCTGGCTTGGGCGCATTGTTTGCCGTGTGCAGCCGATAATTCAGTAATGAACGTAAAGGACGCGCGCGCATTCGAGGGCTATAATTACTGATACCACGTCCGATACTGAATGAGAAGAAGCGGGTACCTTAAACTTTGGCAGCATGTGAGGGAGGTCTCGTACCACGGGAGAGAGAGCAACGAAGAGGAGGACAGAGTGATGGGTAATATTATCGTAGGGTCTTAGAATGGGCAGCTCTAAATTAATAAATCAAATGGTAGAGAAAAGGGACTTTATCTGATCAAACCGTGGGTGGAGTTTGTTTGTTTAAGAGCGTGGATTTATTAATTTTTCGCTGGGTGGTATTACTTACCCCGTTTCGTGCATCCGATCGAGAGTTTTTTTTATTCTCCATTCGTGGGTACTAACGCCCTCTTCTGATATCAGGGGATTTTTTGTTTATACGCGAGCTGCATTGAGAGAAAAATAGCGGAGTTCTCAAATATGTCTTATTTGGGCTGAAAAATCGTTTCTTAAAAATTATGAAAAAAGGATTGACAATTTTGATTGCAAAAACAGATTTAGTCTTTTCAAACAAAATTATCCTCTTTGTAGACAAAAGATGAATTTTTTAATCTGTCTCTCTATATTATAAAAATCTAAATCTACTTCTGGTGAGGAAAATGAGATACTCGAAATTAAGACTTCAAACTTGAGGGTCACAAGGGTCAAAATAAGGGTCACGCGGGTTGAAATTATGGTCATAAGGGTTACGAAGTTCAGAATCAGTGCCATGAGGAATATGTCTCTTTAAATCAACTTTCATTTAAAGTTCGAAGAAATAATACTCCGGAAAAAGGGAGAAATCTGAAAGATGGCTTAAAAAATTCGTTCATTTTATAGAAACCGGACGATGCGACTTGAGGCTAACCTAAAAAGAATAAATAATTTTAAGAAATGTTCAAAAATACGAGGTGAGGGCGCCGCCATCTCTAAGTCTCCTTGAGGCAGAGGGAGGGGGTACCCAAGCAAGATGGCGGCTCCCCCACCTGTCAATCACCTCGTATTTTCAAATCCTCTTCAACTCGGTTCATCCATTTCCTTGAAAATGAATAAATTTTTCGATCTATCCTCCAAATTTGTTCGTCTCCTTTCGGCCGAGAATTAATGACGCAAAATTTTCTCCGCCTATTCACTCCTCCGTGACCCCAACAACCCAATAATTCTAACCTAAATAAAACTCCCCACCATCATCCAATTAACAACGCACCTCGAGTAATTGACGATAGAAAGTGAATCCGAAAATTTATGGAAATTGAAAACCACAAGATAATGCTGACTATTTCACTGAAACAATTAACCTCACTGTTCTCCCTGTATTCATTGAACTATCCCAAGAATAATTAAGCGCACTGACCCCCTGATTTTCTCCACCAGCATCCACTGAAAATTCTCTCTCACAAGTGAAAAAGAAAGATAAATATTGAATAACTAAATAGATATTCAACGAGATGTTGCACGAGTGAGGACATGTGAGATTCACCAAGTGATAACTACCGTTGTACATAGGGTACAATATAAATGTACACCTAGTGCGCATGCAATCAAGAAATGAAAAGTGACGATTGATGGTGAAGACACGTATGGTTAAACGCACAAGTGATTATTCTCGGAATAACAGAGAATCGGCGGTGGTTTTTTTTCCATCTTTTATTTTTCGTGGCGAGGGGAATAAAAAATGAGAATAAAAATTAGAGGTAGAACTTTCTAACCCATTAAGACTTCCCACACTTAAACTGCTGAGCGTTTCTGCTGGAACAATGCCGAGCATTGTTCAACCCCGGTCATAATTCGTAATTAGCTTCCTGATTAATTATCGATTTATCGTCTAATTATTGTAATTATGGTACGAAAACCGTGTGCATCGTTGTCTAATCGGGGTGAACCCTCTGTCGAGTTAGATTGTTGCTTGGGTTTTATTTTTTTAGGAGAGGGTTCTGGAAATTTTGATCGCGGACTCGGGGAGGGGTTTTATTTCATTGATTTCGGGTTGGAAAGGGCGGGGATGGGGAAGGTACACAAGTGGGTGTGGTAGATGGCTGATTAGGTGGGGATTCACCTGACTCCCAAGCTTTATCGTGTTTAATTAATTATGGCATGCGATAGTGCCATTTCTGGAGGGGACAGTGACTCTTCGCTGGCGTGGATAATTTCATTGTGAATGTTGAGTTTTTTTAACGAAGAATGGTAACAATTATGTAGACAGTCGTGGCAAATATTACTGTAGGTAAGATAGAGGTGGAGGGATACTTAATTGAATGCAAAAATACCTGTTTGTGGGGGATGTTTTACGATTCGTTGGTATTTTGAAAAAGATCGAGTGTAGTTTCTTGCTAAAAATTTGCATTTTGCTTCCGAACGGTATTGATCGAACTAAAACAAAAAAGTGCATATTCGGTTTTCTGTCATTAATTTCAGATTAGTAGTGATCCTTCCTGAAGTTCAACCTCGACAAAATTCAATAGTTTTTTTTAAAGCCGATTTGGAATAAAATTTTTTAGTGAACTGGATTTATTTTAAATTAGACAGATTGAGTGAAAACAAAATGAATGTAAAATTTGATGTCACAAGAGTTCATGCTTCTGATACATCAATGTTGATATCTCCTCGGTCGTAAGTAAATCATTTAAATTTTATTTTTCTCCTGAATAGTTTTCCTTAAACTGGACTTACGATCAGTACATCTTTTTTGCTAATGAATTGGCAATTTGTTTCTGAATGATAAATTGGAGGAGAAGATATAACAGCCATGAAACCTTGATATGATCCCTAATTGTCCCAAATGTCTAACATAAGCTCCATATGCTCTGGTTAAACATCTAACAGACGCTGATTAAATTAAAATTAAACTGGTTTAAACTTCCACTGAACACTGATTAAACCTTGACGAAACCTTGGTTAAAATCTGATTAAGCTCCGACTAAATCCCGACTAAACCACGACTAAACTCCGACTTAACACTGGCTAAACTCCGATTATATCCCAACTAAACCCTGACTAAACTCCGACTAAAGCCTGGCTAAGCCCTGACTAAACCCCGACTAAACCTAGATTAAACCGCGATTAAATGCTTTTGAAGGTTATAATTTCAAAGCGAATGATGCGATCCCCACTATCTTCGGACTCGACTGAGATAACATCCAAACGAATAATTAAATTTGAAAAACTAAATTGGAGAAAAAACTCATATAAAAAACAGCACATTCGAACTTCTGAGACCAAAATTAGTCATCGTCACACAAAAAATGGCAATTTCCATTCGGAAGCACTGCATTGATAACTAAAAATGAAATCCAGCAAAAAATATTGAAATAAATGGAACAATTCCGCATAAAGAATTTTATTCGCTTCAAATGCGTCATTTCTCCGGATGTAGTCAGACTGCAAATTATATCCGTCATCGGTATATCATCCCGTTGATGAATCCTCTGATCCATCGTTAGAACGTCCTGTAAATACTGTTGTTGACGCGAGAATAAAATGGAAACGCAAATGAAATACCATAATAAAATGAATGAAAAAGAATTCTCAGGCGATGGGAGCATTGGACATAGCACTCACGAGTTGCCTCACCGCGCCGAAGGGTGTGCGCGAAAGCGGCACCTTTCAAATTTATCGACGGGCGCGCACGCGTACGCTCGTCAACGTGCGGGCCATGGGACGGGGCAGCAACACTTTCGTTGCGCACGAACCCGAGTTAATAACAATTTGCCGTCGTCGGATGTTGGATGAGGTATAAAGCCAATGATGAGGTGCAACTGAGATGAAAATTGAGTGTTTCATCAGTACCAAAATCTCCGGCGCGCGTTATTCAGCGGGATATGCGCATATCGAGAAAATTAATCGGAATTAATTCATCGGATTTTCAGAATTTTTTAGAGCTCGCTCGGAGTTATTTGAGCCAGAGCGGGTGATTTTTTGATACTTGCATTCTCTTTTATTTAATTTTTGTATTTTTTCAATATTTTTAGTTTTTTTAAATTTAATTTGAGTAAATGATATTTCAGAATAAAGGAACAATTTGTTTAATTGAAATCAGTGATTTATTGAAAATTAATAAATTGTTCATGCGAAACTGATTAGTGGATGCGTTAAAAATGAATAAATAATTGCATTGCTATTAGAAATTTTTATCAGGTGCGAGTTCCACTGGAATTTTAAGGAATTTTGTAATTGTGAATTCACATTCTGATGAAAAAATCAACAGAAAGTTCAAAATTCTGTTCAATTTTGTCTTAAAAATGTATAAAAATGAGGTGAATTCAGGGAAATGTGTTTTGGAATTTCAAATAAATTGTAAATTTTTATCAAGTGCGAGTTGCACTGGAATTTTAAGGAATTTTGTAATTGTTAATTCACATTCTGATGAAAAAATCAACAGAAAGTTCAAAATTCTGTTCAATTTTGTCTTAAAAATTTATAAAAATGAGGTGAATTCAGGGAAATGTGTTTTGGAATTTTAAATAAATTGTAAATTTTTATCAAGTGCGAGTTCCACTGGAATTTTAAGGAATTTTGTAATTGTAAATTCACATTTTCATGCAAAAACCAACGAAAACTTCAAAATTCTGTTCAATTATTTCTTAAAAAGTAATAAGAATGCGGTGAATTCAATTGAATAAAGTTTATTAATTGAATTTCAATTAAATGAATTGAAAGTTCGGCATAATTTGGGATTAGATAATCGTATTTTCATTGAACCGCTGTCCCAAAATTCGGAATTTCATTGAAATTGTCATCGAATTCAGGTTTTTCTTTATTTTTTGATTAATCTCAGATTTTCACACAAAATTCAAATTTCAAATTTTTTTCATACACATTGAAAACATTTCTCCTCACATCCCCATATTTCCACAATTCTCACAGCTTCTTTTGAATTCCTGCGATTCCAATAACACCCCACATGAACACACACACACACACACACACACACGAATGCACGTGTTGAGCCGTCGAGATGGAGTCAGCATGATTGGGAAGTGCGTGACGCATCTCGCGCATAGTGCGAGATCGGATCTCGCGGCGATGGATATATACCAAGTTTCGATTAGTAATAACCGATCCCGATGAACATACATGGGAAATATAATAATCAATCTGATACAACTGATACGTGATATTTCCAGGCCTCAATAATCCAGCAAATCACATATCGAGCTGCGATCTACCACAATGGAAATGATGATAAAAAATATCGTGATTGTGTGGTTTTTTTTTTCGTATTTTTGCTTTTCACTGGTCATGAGATTCCGCGATAAATCACACCTAAAAATTCCCGGTAAATGGGGAATATATGCAAGTGTGGTCTAGGGCTTGCAAATTATATGAGGATTCTGTGCAGTCATACTCGGTAATTGCGACTACCGGCTGAATGTGGGTGAGACGAGTCACACGTGGGAATTGGCGGATATAGAATAGTATAGGATTTTATTGATGTATTAGATATTTTAATTCCGAATTTTGGATGCTAAATTTGAGTTGTATTTTTTTAAATATTTTTCGCAGTTGAAATTCGCAGGGGAAAACAATCGATTGCAGGGATATTCTTGATTTTTAGGATTATATCCGTAATTTTTTCTAGAAATCTAGGAACAAAATCACATGCGCTCTCAAGTGTAATATAAGGGTCAGACACGTGTGAGAATATAAGGGTCAAAAAGGGTAAAGAGGAATGAGGGTCAAAATGTTAGGGTTAAAAAAAGTGGGTCAGAATATTAGGATAACAAAATTAAAATTCTGAATATACTATTTAGACTCTCAAATAAAATGAAAAAATAAAAAAAATAAAAAAATAAAAAAAATAAAATAAAATATATTTGATTCAAGTATATTTTATACTCAATTCAGATATATTTTTTCTTTCCATGTGATTTGATGATTAAACATTAATTTTTCTGAAATTTACACAAAATTGTCGGAAAAATGTTTGCAATCTAATTTGAAAAATGCATACACTCATTTTTTATTTCAATCTCCCATGAACCCACCGTAAAAAAGATTCCGGAAGATAGAAGTCCCAAGCAGTAACGGTGGTTCGAATCCTAGGTCATTATCAAGGGGTGAAAAGTGTGCCGCCTTCGATTCGTACCACTTGAGCGAATGAAGAAAAAGGAGGAAAAGGAAAGAGCGAAGAAGAGGAGCGAGAGAAACGAGAAAACTGCGAGGAGAAGGAGGGTGAGGAGGAGGAGGAGGGGGAGGGGAGTAGCGATGGACGATGAAGAAGAAATAGAGAGGATGAGGGGAGAATGAAAAAAATTATGAAAAGCCGCGCCCTGGCGTACAAGTCTCACGACCTATGAACTGCGGTCTCGTAGTAACTGCAAATGGAATGAAAATATTAGAAGCCTCCAGCGATGCCTCATCACCTGCAGTGTACGCTTGAATTGAAAGTCTTTTTCGCATATTAATGCAACGATCCGGTGGAGGCAGTGTGTCTCAAAGAATGGGATTAAATATTCTAATGGATCTCTCTAGTAAACTAAATGCTGGCAACAAAGACCAAAAGAATATTTGTCACCTAACTCACAACTCTCTGTCCTTTGACCCTATGAAACCATTATTTACATTTACGTAAACTCTCAGGCGGCTCTGGTGCCCTCCACGTCTATTCGTTTTCGCAACCCTCATTTCTTAGCGAAACGGATCCTACAAACTTACCTCAACAATCCACCAATATTGCGCTTAAAAAATACTTGATCTATTCCATAAACTCCGAAGAGGATTTCCCTAGAAAAAATTGCCTGAACAATTCGGATATCCTTAACCCAAAAAATCAGAGAGCTCCCTGCACCCACTCCCCCCCCCAATCATGCATTCAAATCGTCGGCAATGCCCAATTAGCCTTTGCCTCCCATCACCATTTGAGATCAACGCATGGTTTCCTCATCAGAGCCTCTCCCCCCGGGGGTTCCGCCGCAAAATCCGCGACAAACGCCAGAAAAAAAAGCCCCCGTCCTAGTCGAACCGATCAAAAGCGCCACAAGTAACCGCCTCACACCTGCCCCCCGCGACACGTCTTACGACCGAAGTCTAGCCACCAATCCGGCCGCTGCATGTACTCACGGCATTCCTCAATGACACCGGTACGAATTACTCATTCCTAACCAAAGGGACTAGCTAACGACCTGACTTGGCATCATCAGAACCCGACTGCCACATCCCGCGAATCATCCAGGAAGTTGAGATCCCCCTAACAGGGTAATTAAACGTTTTTACTTCATCATGTGACAAGCGCCTACCCACCGAGATCCAATTGAAACTGTCCCCCTTTGTTGGAGAAATCCTGAGCCTAAAAGAAAGAAAGAAAAAAGGAATAAAAAATCTCATTCAATTATATTGCCCCATAGATTATATTCGACTTGTTCCTGCGGTGGCTCAGAAATTCTCACCACCACCGCCACTAATCCCCGGTCGCAAAGCCAAGGAAATAACGGGCCATAATTCACGAGTAAGAGCTCTTCCCCTGGTGCACCACCTCGCTGGAGCACAGTGGCTGGTGGCAGTAGTGCATGCTCTCAGGGAAAAGAGAAAAGAAGTGAAAAAAAAAGAAGAAAAATCGAACGCCACGGAATAAACAGAAGACTTCTAACGACATGCATAGGTTGTTGTACCTATTCGCCTGCCAACGAAAGAGCAAAATACTCAGACACTAGTGCAAGCGCAATACCAATGGTAGATGACTGGTGATCGTAAACTCGAACGTACATTTGAATATGAATAAATCGTTTAGTCCTGTATCTTCGGCCGCGTCATTTGGTTATTTCGCCTTACGCGCATGCCGCGTCATCTCCTACTCTTGCGTTACAGTCGCTGGTGATCTAAAGCGCATGCGCACTGGTGAGGGAGGGAAGAAAGTGTTTTACGCGCAGTGCGTTTACGGTTTGTTTAATGGCGACCGCCTACAAATTAAAGAAGCGGTAAATCAGTATCGAGACGGACCACCATATGAGTCTGAAAGAGCGTAACAATAGGTCTACCGGACTGAATAATCAGTTTCGAATGGATTCTCTGATTGCTGGTGATGGTATGTGGTGGAAAGCCGATGGCATGTCAACCGGAAGTCAATTGAATTCATTCGCCGGTGTTTTGGGGGTAATGGGACTGTTAACGAGGGGCATGTGGCCTGGGAATGACTTAATCCCACTTCGATGTCGTTTGGGATTTGATGAGGTGGACGGGGAAAATGCAATCGAGTGCGGCAAACCGCCGGCACGATGAAAATCTACCGACTGGGCGAGAGTAAAAGAGTCTCCGGGGACAGGTGAGATAATCAACCTGCGGCCATTTCTTGGGGGGAGACGGCGACAGTCTTTGAGTGTGTGCAATGGACTTACCGACACTGACTTCCGTAATCTGTCACTGGTGGGCAGGGACTGGGGGGATGATTGGTGATCTGGCTGTGAATGAGAGCATCGTTTTGGTCGTCAAAGGGCAACTGCTTTCGTGAAAAACTAATTTTAATGAGGAAGTTTACTTGATACAAGAAAATACTCTCCTGTCAAACTAAATCGCGGCGTTTGCGTTATCTAGAATTTTTTTCATCAGGACTTGAGATCAATTTTCTATACACTTGAATTGATAATGAAAGTGTTCGTCGTGCAATCGAAACCAGAATTCCTCAGATGGAGATCATAAGTGATCAAACTATATGAAGTTATGGGAAGACTTATACTAACGCTTGATAATTTTCTCAGGCCTAGAGAATTTCATCCTGTTGAGAGAGTTCTTTCTCTCAGTATGAGCCCAAAATTATTTACCAGGAGATTTCACGATTCTAGAAATTCACAAGAGAATATCTTCTTGTGTCAGTCTGATTTGACCGGCCGGTCCGATTTTGCTCAATCACCCTCCTCTATTGCACGTATGACTGAAATCGTGAATTTTAAATGATTCGGAATCATTTGAAATCATTAGGAATCGGCGATTTCAAGACATCCTTAAAATTGTCTTGAAAATTTGTAGTTAAATACAATCGATTCTTTGAAGTAAGGAATGATGTTTTTATCCGTACCTCTGACTTTTGCCGCAGATTAGCCTTTTCCATAACAAGTCCCGTACTTTTATCACAACAAAACATCCTCCCACCTCTCTGTGCAGAGGCGTGAGACGCTCTTGAGCTATCCGGCCTCAGTTTCTCTCATCTCGACCATCAGGCGCAAGAACTTCAGCGACAAGAAGCGGTACTCAAGAATGTCTCTGCATGCGGACTTTCGCACGGCTCTCAGTTTTGCCACTCTGCAATAGCAAATTGTTCCGGTATGATGTCTAAGAATGAAGACCCGCAAAAAAGAGGTGTAGTGCAGCATCACTGAGGGTTGTTTTATTTTCAGAGAACGCTGCCGGGACTTGATTTCATGGATCTCTATATCTACGGTATGTAAACTGAAGTTGACTACCATTCTTCCCCGAGTCGAATATTTGGACCTGACAAGTTCTACTTAGGTCTTTCCGTTCCGAACTGGATAGGTCTTGGGAAGCCTCTTCCCAAGTGCTTCCGAGACCTTTCTACCTCTGGTTATGTCCCATTTCAGCACTTGTTAGGTGTAAGCAGGACTTGCATTCAGACTTTCCAAATCCTTGCCGGTCCCCGTAATTCTATGGGCCTATATTAAATCTGCGTTCATATCCCTGTTTACTCATGCGTTATTGAAATAAAAAATGCAATTATTGTTTTTTTTTT
>NW_021680376.1:1757058-1769682 GCF_001412515.2 Diachasma alloeum
TTTAAATAGTTGGAATCAACGTTCATCCGGCTAAAAAAATCGATTTTGGCGAAAGTCGACTTTCTCCTGAGAAAAACGAAAAATCTGACCCTTTGAAAATTTGAAAAAATAAACTTTTTCAGTTTACACTTTTTCCACATACTTTTGATAGTTCTGAATAGCCCGTCGCTTAAATAGTTGGAATCAACGTTCACCCGGCTAAAAAATTCGATTTTGGCGAAAAATCCAAGATCTGACACTTTGACTCTTGTGACCCTTGGACCGACTTTCCCCCCGGAAAAATCGAAGATCCGACACTTTGGCCTCCGGTGAAAAATTTTTTTTTTCAATTTTCACTGTTTCCACGTACTTTTGGTAGTTCTGAATAGCCCGTCGCTTAAATAGTTGGAATCAACGTTCACCCGGCTAAAAAATTCGATTTTGGCGAAAAATCCAAGATCTGACACTTTGACCCTTGTGACCCTTGGACCGACTTTCCCCCCGGAAAAATCCAAGATCCGACACTTTGGCCTCCGGTGAAAAAATTTTTTTTTCATTTTTCACTTTTTCCACATACTTTTGATAGTTCTGAATAGCCCGTCGCTTAAATAGTTGGAATCAACGTTCACCCGGCTAAAAAATTCGATTTTGGCGAAAATCCACTTGCCCCGGAAAACCCGAAAATCTGACCCTTTGGCTGGGGCCAAAAAAAACGGTTTCTCAGTTTTCACTTTTTCCACATACTTTTGACAGTTCTGACAAGCCCGGCGCTTAAATAGTTGGAATCAACGTTCACCCGGCTAAAAATTTCGATTTTGGCGAAAAATCCAAGATCTGACACTTTGACCCTTCACACAACCCTTCACCCAATCACGCGTTCTCGGTAGCATCGAGGAGGACTTCTCAGGACCGAAAAGAACTGAGGATTCGAAAGGTCTCTGGACAAGTACGTCGCAGAACTGATTAGGACTTACCAGGTCCATCAGTTCTGGAGAGATCTTGAAAGAACTGTGTACGTCCAATCAGAACCAAATCCTCGACTCGGGGCTCAGCGATCTCTGGAGGTAAACTATGCACACCAAGACAATCGCAACACCTCGTCCCGACCCATAACCAGCTGCCCTCAATATCAAATCTTGAAGCATCAGTATTGAGAGGGTGTGCTTTCTATATCGCAGCATCCCCATTTCCGGAATTTGTAAGCGCGACTCAAGGGAAAGATGCCTGTTACTTTCCGGAATATCCAGGCACCGTCTGTTAATCGAGGGGAAAGTGAGAAGGCAGCACACAAGTTGAACACCATCCACAACTCCCGCGAATTGCCCATAAACACCATTACCGCCGGCCTGGACGACTTACACTGCGCACTTTGCTGGAATTATGACGCGACCCTGCTTGAATTAGGTACTCGTTACTGGTATTACGTTCCAGAGCGATCTTATAACCTGGGAAGTGTGCTGATGTGTGATTCAGGAGTTTCCTATTTGCGCTTTTGCATCTTCAGCTGAATGTTGATGATTGTAATTAAGATCGCGGAAACGACATTCATTTGGCTAATCCAGAGTTTTGAGATGAGACCTCCATTCGACTCCTGCGGAAGCATATCGGGAGGGCCACTCAGATTGCGATGTTTTCCCGTCAATTTAACGATTTGGTATTCATGGGATTCCCGGAGGGCCGAAACGCCCGGAACCGGACCGCATTCCGTCGACTTCAAGATGACGCAAACATTCCATTAATGGAACTGATTCATTTGAAACAAGAAGTGAAAATTAAACTATCTGACCAACAATTAAAACAATGACCTCTTGTTCAATAGGAGAACTTTTTACCGCCACTCGAGTCGTCCAACTCCAACCGAGAGGAATGGCAATGGAAGTAGAAGTAGAGTGGGAACTGATAGACAACGTGGAAGATGCGTGACGCGACATAGATTGCTGCCAACGCATTTTTAATTCCTCAAGTTATGTAGCAATACAGAACATACGCACTTGCAGGAATTACGACGCGGCCCTGCTTGAATTAGGTACTCGTTACTGGTATTACGTTCCAGAGGGATCTTGTAATCTGGGAAGTGTGCTGATGTGTGATTGAGCAGTTTTCTATTTGCGTTTTTGTATCTATAACTTAATGTTAATGATCGCACTAAAGACCGCGGGAATAACTTTCATCTGACTAATCCAAAGTCCTGAGATGAGATTGCGATATTTTCCCGCCAATTTGACGATTTGGTATTCATGGGATTCCCGGAGGGCCGAAACGCCCGGAACGGGACCGCATTCCATCGACTTCAAGACGACGCAAACATTCCATTAATGGAACTGATTCATTTGAAACAAGAAGTGAAAATTAAACTATCTGACCAACAATTAAAGCAATGACCTCTTGTTCAATAGCAAAACTTTTTACCGCCACTCGAGTCGTCCAACTCCAACCGAGAGGAATGGAAATGGAAGTGGAAGTAGAGTGGGAACTGATAGACAACGTGGAAGATGCGTGACGCGACATAGGTTATTGCCAATGCATTTTAAACAGTCCTCAAGTAATGCGGCAATACGGAACATACGGACAATATTGCACCTGTGGGTATGGACGACACGCATTTTACCGCGCCTAACATAACGTCCCATGGCTATTGCTCTTTACGGGTATGTAGTATAGTTAGGTATACGGGATGTGTACGGTTGAGCTCCGCAGCACAATGCAAGTGATTGCAGGAGGTACCTAGCTGCTATTTCTAGACGATGAATTTTTTTTTGTCCAAATGAACTGACGTCTGCACTGATCCCTCTCTAAAAGGCTGAAGACGTTGCCGTAGACATTGATTGGAAACAGATCAACGGGATGAAGTGTCAGCCAAATGTGTCAGCGATCTGGAGACCAGGAATCAGAATTATGAGGCTGAAGACTCAATGCATGCTTCCGAGGAGGACAGATAGTCTTCTTATTCATTGATGAAGATGACGACGATAAACCGTTGAATAACGTGAGTTGATGAAGTCTTTGTGGCTCCTTTTTAAGGAAAACAAGCGATGAACTTTATTACTTCACCAGCGTCAAGTGTCCCTCTCCGATTCAATACGATATTTCGATAATATTCATTCGGTACGCACGTGCAAATTGAATGGAGCCAGCAACATCCTGGAATCTTTTCGTGTTCAGTCCGCTTTTCCGAGGGATCAAAAGCCTTATCATCTCTCTCTCTCCCTCTCATTATTTAAGCTCCCTAGCCATTCGCATTATGCTTCACCATGAATTGTTGATAAAAGAAGAAAGAAAATTCTTGTAATGGACGACGAAGCTTCAACGGGACTTTTCGACAGAAGTGAGTAGGGTTAGGGGAAGGGAAAGTGGAGAGCCACTATACAGCGCCTCTAATAGAGCTATACCTCATTACAGTGAATGACCGTGTTCTCACGATGATATACCCTACGCCTTACCTTTGCCTCGTCTTCATCATATTCATTCTCTCTTGCGTTGCCCCCTATCACCCCTGCCCATCCACTTGCTTTACCAGATAGATCTCCTCCACCTTCAACTCAAACCGCATATCGCAGGGGGCTTGACCGAGGATCCAGCATCGGTGGTTACCTGTAATTTTTTGCGGGGAATTTTGGGAAAGGAAATGTCATTTGGTTGACGAGCAGTTCTTAGTTGGCTAAGACTACAATTTTTTCTCACTAATTGATATTTTCTTCATTTTCATGATGGAAGGGATAATTTTGCATGGAAAATCCTTGTTAAGGATTGGGTCAGTTTTTGATCAATATCTCGGAATCTAAGAGAGATGGCAGAATTTTCCCAGGACCTTTTTTGTAACCCTCAATTGGCTCTACAAAAAAGGCCATGATAAAAAAATTTCTATCTCTTTCAGATTCCGAGATATTCGTCAAAAACTGGCCAATAGTCAAAATCGACTTAACCCTGTTTACCGCTTCACTACTGAAATCATTTGGGTCAGAGGAAAATAGAATAATTCTACTTTCTTAATATTGTGTTTACTAAGATTTTCTTCGAACAAAGTTAATTAGAATTAATAGCTAGAATTATGAGATTATCTCACATTTTTGACGTCAAGGATAGGAGAATCTAAATGCAATATAGTGAAAATGATGATCGATTTTTTCACTTTGAACAAATAATATTAATATCCAAATACAAAATTTCTGATATGAATAAAACAAAGCTGTGACTCAATATTCCAAATGAAGTTTTAATTTTTAATTTGGTGCGGAAAACACGAGTTAACAATATTCTAAGCACGGAATTATATTGATGAGATGAAGAACAGACTAATTGAATTACCGTGTAACTAACTAAAAATTGATAACAGTGTGGGCACGCACTTTTACCAGAGTATCGACAACCATTGAATTCCAGAAATTCACACTCTAAAGTGTGTTCTAGAAGGAATTGAATTGTAATTATGATTAAAATCTTATTCAGTAAGCACAGGAATGACAACATTCGCAAATCATTTATTGCAAAATGAAAATTTAACAGCTGATAAATTGGGACATGTGATTCTCATCAGTCATACTGCTTTTTGCAATGAGAAAAAAGGCATGAGCATCCCCAATCCGTCTTCTTTGGCCCACATACCCTTTTTCCTCACCTAGACGATCATATTTTCCTCACCGTTCATTCATCCAAACAATACTTGCTCCACGACCAATGATTTATCGTTAGGCAACACGCACATGTACAGCCCCCGCAAATGTTTACCCTTCGCCATCTCGTTAACTCGAAATTAACAAGACCTATTATTTGAAGGACGTAAGCAAAAGAATCGCCCGACGGGGGGAATGAGAGGAGGGGAAAAAACTGAAAAATGAAATCCAGACAAAAGTAGAAAGTGCGAGGTCATGCGTGATCCATCCAGCGAGCGTATGATCGTGAGATAGTCAAACAGAGTAAAACACACTTGCGGATGAGATCTGTAACGTGTACCGAAGGCCCTCTTTTGTACTCGTCTTGCGATAAATTCATTGAGTACATGCAGTGTTTGTCCACAGGGTACGTCTTACACATAAACACTGAGAATGAGATGGCATGTCGGGTACTGGAAGGTTGGTGAATACAGCATGTGGGATTGACTGGCGTGTGAACGTTGGACTTGATGTTTGGTGAAACAGTTTGACGGGGTTACATAATTGCCGAGCAAACGTTGACTGTCTTCAGGTGGATCCCGCGGACGAGTTGAAATGAAAAGAAGGAGGGCAAACATTGGGGAAGACGGAAATGAGGCGGACGATGACTATGCATCGTCTACCAGTTCATTCAAAAACATTCATGAGATGGTAAAAAGGACCTTTCAGGACTGAATTAGCGGATTTGGCGGAATATTTCGGGGCGAGGAATTTTGTAAGAAGTGCGAAAAAGTTGGAGTTGATGCATTCATCTTATTTTAAGGTACTCATACGGAGAAAACAAGTGGGATAATTTAATTTAAACAAACCGCCTTATCACTTTGAACACCCATAACACAGCGAAAAAAATGTGAAAGCGGCTGGAGCCCTCGTTATCAAAGAACGACCCAAATAACAAGCAAATTGGCGCGACTCCCACACTCATACTAGATGATTTTTTTCCCTTATTATTCTCGTCCGATGATGGCCCCACGTTGCGGTGCCTATAACGAGCCCTTTATCCACAACATCGGCATACACCACCGTTGTTATATATTGCGTTACGCTTACGCGTATGTAATTGCGAATATATCCACAGTTCAAGTTCACGAAAGCAGTTGATTTATGTCTTCATAAGCGACGCCGGGATGAACACGTGGGCAGCGGACGTTCGCGTTGGCTCGATAGAAATTCATCGAGTGCAAGTCAAAATGATCGACCATAAAAAAAAGTCACCGGCGAGCCGAAGGAATGCTCAATTACTTCATCATCATCAGGAATTTATTATCCGAAGTGACAATTAAAAATCCCGGCTGAGCCTTCTCAGCATTTCATGCCCGAGAGAATCTCGTGGAGAATTCCCATAGTTAAATGATCCACCGTTCTTTTTATTAACTCCAAGTGTGACTATTTAAAGGGTCAACAAGCAAGGGACTTTAAAAAGAAAACATTACTAACCAGTATGTGGTCAGAATGTTGATACGCCCACACAGGCATGGCGAGCCAACTGGCCTCCTGGGGTTTTGGGTGGTAGGGAATTGAAGAGAAATAAAACAATCACGCTGGTTTAGAAATTAACATTTTCACGATACAACTTGTTGATAAAATTTTGAAATGTTCACCATTAAAAAAAGCCGAGGGACTACTCGCCCCATGATTGAGTGACACTACCTCAAAGCCGTTCGTTTCTGGTACCTTGAGAAGTCTAAAATCGAATATTTCCCTCAGAAAAATGGAAAGAACATTCCGTGCGCTGAGTGTTCAAAGTCTCTCGATGGAAGACTTTACGTTACGTGGACAATTAGGCAATCAATACGTTCCGATATTATCCTGGGTGAATTTATATCAATCTACAAAATTATTGCTTAATGTAGAGGTGAGAAAAACGAACAGGATAACTGAGAAATTCCTCCAGCATGGGATTTAAGGTGTAATATTAAATTATAAAAATAGGTCTGTTTCCGTGGAATATATAGAGTATGACAATGATTGGGGAATAGGCAGTCAAGGTGACAAAAAATGTAAGATTAAAGAAAGACCATTTGCAAACCTATTGGAGACCAAGATTTTTACAGACTTCGCTTCTATCGATAAAATCATTTATCCTACAACCTCAACCGCTGCATCAACCGAGCAAAAGTCGCATGCCTCCCATATTCCCGCGAACATCCAAGCCAAGAATAGAAGACTCCACCGAAAGCTTTTAGACGATCACGAGGACCTGTCCGTCATGCACGACGAGCGCGGGAGCACCCACCTTTTCTTCGGGGCATCCTCGGATGCGGATCCCAAGGAGGGAGGTGAGAGGTTAAGCAAACACGAGGGCCTTATCTGATGGCCCGTCGGCAAGACGGGCGCCGGTGTGTGCCCTGGCCCTCCTCACCTCCTATCCCCCCCCTCCCCCTTCCCCACCACCCCCGAGACCCCCTATCGCCCACCTTTCTAGTGCGGAGCATCGCTGTTCGCTCTTCATCCTCAGTCAACCAGAAAACAAGAATATGTATCCAAATAATGGCCGTTCTCATCAAGTCCCTTCTTTTCCACATCCTTCGTGGCAGAATTTTTCGTTTTTCTGGTGGGGGGGAGGGGGGATTCCACATTATCGCACGCTGCAATCTTATAGAGGAGGAAGAAGAAGAAGAGTTCAATATCGATGAAATATATTGCTATCAACGAAATCTATCTAATGGGAGGAAATAATGTGGAGATTGTTGATGTCATGTGTGAGGTGTCTGAGATAAATGTGGAAACACAAATGGTACATGAGTAGAATATCAGCAATATATGTTTCGATATAGATGGCACCGTCAAACCCCAGAAAACTTACCGCCAAAAAAAGGAGAAATGCTCGATTACACAAACAGTCATGACTGTATCTTGATCATGCTCACGCGGTGATGGCATTGACTGGGACAATGGTTCATTAGAGCATTGTCGATGCACAATGTCATACAATTAGCCTGTGCCGCAGCATAACGCTTTAGCCCTGGGCACAAACAGCTGAAAAGGCCGCGATCGAAGCGATCAACGTCGGCGATCGAGAGGTATCGTGAGGATTCCTGTATTCACCCGTTACATTATTGTAGTGGATTTCTTTGTGCAGGACATCACAGGGGAAAAACTGGTGTCTGAAATTAAGACACTTTTGTCCGCTTTTGAGACTTTTGTGTAGTTAAATTTGAGACGGTTTTAGGGGATTGTCACATCGTTGGCAGCCAACATTGTCCCGACATTTACATCAGGTATTACCCCAACGTTTGCAGCCAATATTGTCCCGAAATTAGCAGCCAACATTGTCCACATGTTGGCAGCCAACATTGTGCCAACATTGTCCCGACATTGACACCCCGCATTACCCCAACGTTGGCCGGCAACATTGTCCCGACATTGACCGCCAACATTGTCCCAATGTTGGCATCCTGCATTACCCCAACGTCGGCAGCCAACATTGTCCCGACATTGACAGCCAACTTTGCCCCAACTTGAAATTTTTTTACCTTTCCCTGAATATTGGTTTCAAAATAATTTTTTTCAACAACGGGTGATGCAACACCTGAACCCAAAATTAGTTACCCTGACACAAAAAATTGAAAATTTCAGATCTGGCAATTCCACTGCTTCCATTCGGAAGCAAAAATGTCTTAAATTTGGCAATTTGTATTTCCAGTCATCATGAGAATGTCTTTTGAGACCTTCAAAATTGCAGTCGTCGCGAAGTCAGCCGATAAAGCCCATTTTTGTGTCCAATGTATTAAATCAGGAAGCCTAGAAGACACTATTTCTCATAACGCAGACAAACCGACTCATTTCCAAAAAAAATCCCGTGGAATGCATCATAACTCACCAGCCTAATTAGAATAAACCATCTCCCCCGGGACAAGCTAACGTATTGTCCACCTTTCGGTGTCAGTTAAATCATTGATTCAGATTTTAGGTAATCCCGCTTCACTATATTCCCCGAGATTGTTCTCCCCCCAATGTTGGGTACAATCCGTAACCCCTCTCGAGGAAAATAATGTGATCAAGATATTTTCTGAAGTTGAAATACAGAAAGCCCAGCACCTGGAATTCCAATCTGGATGGGGTTTCCAACAACGCAATGTTATCTACTGTCTTGCTGTGCCAGTATTTATATGAAATATATACGGGCACATCCAGTCACCTTTTTTCACTCGAGACACACCATGTTACCATCTCATTTCAGCTCTTCCGACACGATGAAAGTCTGGCTAATGAAAATTCCGGAAAGAAGGCATACAATGAGAGAAGTTACGGCCTGAGGAATGCGGTCCAATTAGAAGATACCACTGTGCCACGGCACTCTACTCCATCTTCCTGATATACATGCACTAAATGTCTTCCCTGGGCTATCGGTATTGATGGGTCAGAGTCGGCTCATCATGTTGAGTTAGCAGAAACTAACAGCTCTCGGTGTTGTTTGGATTCAAAGCTCTTTGTGGTAATTCTACCGACGGACTGACGAATCAATCCTATGTTGATTAATGCACACCTCGGGTTATCCTCATTAGCCGACTAATTACACGATCAACCATCAGTGGTGGCGATCTGGCGCCAGGTGATCTTGACCCGTTGCTCCTTCATGCTCCTCATTCTGATTCCTGTGCAGTTGGAAAGGACATACGTCATGTCCGTTCTTTTGTCATCGCGCATCTGTACTGCACATGAAAGAATAATGCGCTATTTTTAGATCTCAAATGTCTTGAAATGAGACTTTTGTCGGTGTTAATTTGAAGCCTGAGAGGGTTGAGTTGAGAGATTCGAAAGTCTCAACTTGAGACTGAGAGCTCAATTTAAGGGTTCTGAATGTCTCAAGTTGAGACTTTGGAAGGTCTTAGTTTGAGGGTTTTGAAGGGTTTAATTTGAGACTTCCAAAGTCTCAAGTTGACACTTGAAGGTTTCGGTTCACAATGTCGAAGTCCTCGTTTTGAGACTTTCATAGACTTGAGTTGAAATTTTTGAATACTTCGAGTTGAGACTTTTGGAACTCAATTTGACATTTTTCTTCAAGTGGAGCTCTGAAAGTCTTATTTTGAGACTTTTAAAAGTCTTCGAAAGTCTCAACTTGAGAGCTTTAAGAGTATCAACTTGAGATTTTTGAAAGTCAATTTGAGAATTTTCAAAGTCTCTGAAATTGATTGACTTTTAGAAATTTCAATTTGAAACTTTTCAAAACCTCAATTTGAATTTTTCGAAAGTCTCCATTTGAGAATTGAAAGTCTCAACTTGAGACTTTTAAAAATTTTAATTTGAAACATTTGGAAATCTCGATTGAATATTTTTGAAAGTCTCAACTTCAGACTTTTTAAAGTCTCTACTTGGTACTTTTGAAAGTTTCGTTTTGAAACATTTGAGTATTTCAATGTAGGATTGTCTCAATATAAAGTCTTAATTTGAGATCATGAGTCTCAAAATACAGCTTATTTTTTAGGTAAAGACTATTGCTTCCGGTAATATTCCATAATTCTTGATGAGTCATCCCTGGAATATTCTAGGCACTACTCACTCCTGAAATCACGTAAAATGATTGAACTTCCCGAAGTTAATGTCTCGGAAATCATTGACATCGAATTAGTGAAATCATTCGACGTCAGCTGCAGTCATCAAATAATGCTGCATGATCCCCAAAGTCATTGAAATCCCATCTTCCCGGAATCAGCGCTGCAATCACGTGAAATCGGCTTCACATCGAAGTCATGTTGTTGAGCCCCTCGGTTACATCCATCATAAAGAATACCCACCTAACGGATGATAAAATAAAACCGTCAGAGAAATGAGAATCACCACTCACAACGATGAAAAATAAAAGTGATTCTTATAATGCTTTCGCTACCGGATCGAACGTAATTCACATGTATCTGTATTTGTTCGAATTATGCGTAGACAGGAAGCAAACATACGGTGATTGCATTATTCATTCTTAGAGAATCGTTTATCCTCTCTACCATACACAAAAGCATCATGGCATCAGTACCATACAGAGAGCTCGCGATAGTATTGAAATTGCTAGTTAGGTGCATAATCGAGTTATGACTTTTACCGTGAAGTGATGGAGATAGATATCAGGAGAGAATTCGCACCGTACCGTTGGGATCCAGCGAATGATGAAAAGGAAGTTCTTCAGTTATCTCACTCTCTTTCCTCTTAACTCATTTTACCTCTCCCACCCCTCTTCTTCGCGAATCATTATTCCACTCATCCTCATGGTTAACATCCATCCGAAATGCCTGAAGAGTTATTCCGTTGCAACTACCGCGGAGCAACTAAATCATCTGAGAATTCATCATGCGTTTGGGAATATTAAGGCGAGTATGATGTTGATATTAGACTGGTGCATTTTCTTTATTATTAAATTTCATTATCATAAAGTAATTTGATTGAAGAGTTTTTATACTTGGGAAATAATCAGTTTGATAATTTAGTTATTTAACAAAATGTCTTTTTCACTGAGAAAAACTATATGCTCCGCGTGAGAATATTTCATGGAGTGGAACAGATTTAGGGGAGGGTGGGGCAAAACGGCCCCCCTTCAATTGTCAATAACTTGTGAATGACATTGTGAAAATTCCCAGTTTCAACTTCATTTTGAAGATAATTTTTCATTCTTCAAAACGAGCTCTAACTCATCCCAATCGGATTATTGAATCGGAAAATATTGACGATTGAAGGGGGGCCGTTTTGCCCCATCCTCCAACTTGATAGAAGGAAATTTAATATCTTTCACGAAATGGAATTTTTGTCGTGATGATCAGAAATATCCCTAGAAGAATTCGAACTGTTGGCAAGAAAAAATATAATCTAGTGTATGATAATCATTCGATCTGAGAGAACTCCATAGGTTTATACCATAGAAAGAATACATTGGCGTGGAAAGAATATTTTTTCCCGTAAAAAAATTGTCCCCGCGAAATTATTTAGTTTTGCCAATAACAGTGATCGGCGAGAAAATTGTAGTTTCCTCTTGAAATTGCCATTTGTTCCATGGAAATGATAAGTGTCTATTGGACAAAGATATACACTACTCAATAACATTCACTTGATAAAGCCGGAGCCTCATATAATTCTCTGTAGAACGAATGTATTTACCCGAAAGACATATAAATGTCTCGTGAGAACTATTACTACTACGAGAATTATCATGTTCCTAAAGGAAACTTTCCTCTTTATCCTCAAGTAAATTGATTCAACACGACCAAACATCTTCAGGGGAACATAAAAAATATATTATAGTATCATAAAAAAATTTATGTAGACATATGTGTGACATATATCGTAATCATACCGCATATATTTCAACTGAAAATGATTTATGTGGTAAATCGTTCGCATGTATCCAAAAATGGATGTGTGGATGAAATATTGTATTCTTATTTGATTCTCTAATTTTCTTCAATTATAAAACTCAATACAGATATGGTAAATACCCTGTTTATTAATAATCAATAAATAATGAGTTTCCAGCATTCCCAAGAATGGAAATGATTGAATTTGTGTTCATCAATATGGAAAACGAAGATCTTTTTTCTCCTCGATGATTAGTAGAAATCAAGAATTTTTCACGCTTTTAATTATTTCCCCCGTTTGATCGTTATCATAATTTGACCCTTGAGGTCTCCAGTTTGAACCCTACATGGACCTTATGATCGTTTGACCCTCAGCATCTGTTTACGCGTTGTCCTGTATGACCCATTCGACCCCAATGATCATTCGACCTTTCATAAAAGCCTCCAACTCTTGAAAGAAGTTTCACTATTACCCCTACTTGGCCCTTATGACCCTCGTGGTCCTTATGAGTGCCCGTTGGCTTAGAACGCCCGGTTTCCCTGCTAGACAGTGACCCTAATGAGGGTTTGACCCTTGGGATCGCTTGTCCTTCCTGTTTACCCAACTATTACGCCCCTTTGGCTATACAGTGACGATATATCCCCTAAATCGACGCGTCTCGAAGGCACTAGTTTTCCCACTGCACCTCCATTGATAAATCCCCTATTCCCAACGC
>NW_021680376.1:1769837-1772122 GCF_001412515.2 Diachasma alloeum
CCCCCAAACCCCCCCCCCTCCCCGCCCCCCCTCCCCCCCGCCCCAACAAATATATGTTACCGTATACTTGAGCATATTATATCCCGTTGGTCAGCTCTTCTCCACCTTGGTAACGGGCATATCCGCCTTGAAATAAAATCGCCGATAGTATCTCTCTCCTCAATGAACTCTCCCACGCCTATGGGCCCTGTTTCTCGTCTCTTGCCAGGTCGGCTCATCGTCTTTTATGCCCCAGCAAAAGAGAAGAAACTTGCGCTGGCTCAACCAATGTGTGCTGGTCTTCTTGGTGTTGTTGTTATAGGGTACTGCGAAAAAATATACCCTGGAAGGTAAAAAAATAGTGAACTGACCGGAGCGGGGGGGGGGGGCGAGGCCCCCTCCCCCTCCCCTGCTCGCCCCCACCTCTTGCGGTCCCCGTTAAGCCCCGAGAGGAATATATCGCTGTGTGAATCTGGCCGCGCGCGCTCGTCGCGCGAGTTTATGTTGCGTGCGTTTACGCGAGGGGTATATAGAAGAAGAGGTCCATGCGAGGGGTCGGCTGGGGTCGACCCCATGACCCAGGCACGTATTCGCCACACCCGCACACACTGACTCGCGCACACCCCGGTGAAAGAGGATGGCCGTAGAGAGGATCTCATATGCCATTGACTCTCTCGGGTGCTCAGGTGGAGATGAAGCAGAGAGACGTTTCAAACTGGCCGGGAGGGGAGTGGCGGGGGAGGGGAAGGGGAGGGGGAGGGGGGCTGTGAGGAAGGGCAAGGGTGTGGGACCCCCACAAGACCCCGGGTGTGCGGCTTCTTCCGCGGGCAGAAATGAACATGCGGCTGGAATTAATAGCCAGGGAACAGTGTAAAAATTCATTCTGTAATGTGATTACGAAGAGCGAGGATCTTTTTACCTTTATGATACAACCAACAATATGAGTGGGTATGGGGTATGGCTGTGAAGTAGATACGATATGGTCTTCGATCAGGTGCAAGTCGGATGTGATTGGAGGTCGGGGATTATCGGTTATGCTAGGTCTGAGGTTTTTCGAGAGGTTACTATGGTGTATTCATTGACACCAATTGAAATTGAATTTTTCAGACAGATTTGAAAAAATTGTCAGCAAAATTCGGTATTTACTAGCAACAATAACTGCACTCATTTATAAAAAAAAATGCAATCGTCCACTTGTTTTTCAATAACATTTGACGGAATTGGTGCAAAGTACAAATAGAATTTCTCTTGCAAAAGCTCGTGGTAATTTTTTCAAAATCTTTTATCTACATTAAAATACCTAATGATCATAATTTGCGATGTAAAAGTCATTCCCCGTAATTCAGGTATTCGCCAGACGCCGTATAAACCAGCGCTTTTTGTTACGATAAATTCCCGGCGAATTCCCGCATCACATCCTCGCGCGCGATGGCCCCTCACCAGCAGTCTCCATTCATTTTTTATTATGACAAATTGATCGGGTGTTCTGGGGTCACGCAAGCACTTAAAATAGAAGGCAGCATGCGGAAATTACGGCGACCATCGGGTGACGATATTTATCGGCCAAATGCGGGAGGTATGGACAAAAGATCAAAAGCAATTTTTGTGGGGCATCGTAAACCCTCAAACTCCACCTTCGTAAAAAGTTCATTACCCCAGTGTTGGTTATCGTCGGCGACATAACCGGGATCTTGGCTTGTTGAATCGACTGCCGGGAATGGACCATAGATTTTGCGAATATTCACCCCGTCCCGGGATCGACTTCCTCGGCGAGTATATGTCGGCTGGGGGAGGGGGGACGTGGTGAATGTCGCGCGGTGGCGATTGCCGATTATTTGCGAGAGCATAAATTCTTTCGGGTTGGGAATCCCCCCACGGACACAGCAGCCTCACGTGTACCATGTTGAAAGAAATGCTCGGGGTCGTCCAGCATTTTTGTATCAGCTACTTCTACTACCTTTAAATTTGTCCCCATGAGATATTGTATTTGTCTTGGTTTTCTCTTTTGGTGCACTCTCACGGGGGTCACGTTGTCATCTATGCAAATTAAACGAGAAGCAGGATTCCGTGAGATCATCGAGCGAGGACGATGGGTGTCACGTTACGATCGATAAATGAGTGTATAAGTCCAAGTTAGGGGGGGGAGAAGAAAGCTTACCGACTGTGTGCCCGATGGTTTTATGCACGTGCTTTGTACAGAGAGGTATTTAATGGTTTTCCATCAGTATCATTCACCCTTTTACAACCGGGGGATTCTCTGAGGATCGGTATTGTTTTTTGAAGGCATAAATCTTGGGAGGGGCGGG
>NW_021680376.1:1772134-1784119 GCF_001412515.2 Diachasma alloeum
GGGGGGGGGGGGGGGGGGGGGGGGGGTAGGACGAAGCCGGTGGAAATTTTTAACTCATATTCCTGGCGGAAAGTAATGGCGACGGCTAGATGAATTTAAGGTTATCCAAGCGCTGAGTTCAAGTTGGCAACTTTTTTTTCAAGAAAGGTTGCAGTTCAGGCGAAAATCTTGATATCTCGTGAATACATTTTTTTGGGGATTTTTTTGATGAATATTGTGAACTATATTTTATTTGATTTCACATGATTCCGATAGTAACAATAAACGATTTTTAGAAAAATTCAAAAATCATTAAATGAATTAAATTTTAATTAATGTCGATGAATGGATGGAAATCTTGGGAGGCGGGGGGGGTAGGACGAAGCCGGTGGAAATTTTTAACTCATATTCAAGCGCTAAGTTCAAGTTGGCAACTTTTTTTTTCAAGAAAGGTTGCAGTTTTGGCGAAAATCTTGTTATTTCCGTACTTTTCAGGATTTTTCAGTGGTGAATACATTTTTTTGGTGATTTTTTTGATGAATTTTGTGAACTATATTTTATTCGATTTCACATGATTCCGATAGTAACAACAACGGATTTTTAGACACATTCAAAAATGCAAAAATCATTAAATGAATCAAATTTTGATTAATGTCAATGGATAGGGCTACCATACCTACATTTGTTAAAAAGGAATGATTTAATTCCATTGTTTTATGAGCGAACAATTGAACAAAATCTTTGTCACACACACATAAAAGCAAGAAATTTGAAACTTAAATTTGAACGATCGCAAAGCTTCCACTCGAAAGCACAACGAAAAATCCTAAAATGACAAGAATTTATGAAAAAGAGTGTTGTTAAATTCAACTGCGAGGTTCGTCTGGATTTGAACTATAATTTTTGAAGATTTTGTGCTACAAAAAAAAATACTGGGGCACAACAGTTCGCATTTGATACCGTGATGATACCCAACACATCCAAACATGATAACTAATGTTCAAGGTGTGTGTTACCACCCGTGGTGTGCCCTCGGTATCACCTCATATATAATTCCGCGAGAGTCAACTATGGAACTCCGCATTATTTCAATATTTATTCTATGCCCCTGGATTCTCGTTAAATCTTCTTAATACACCGTGTATAGTAACCAGCGCGCTTTATCAAATTGCAGGGGGCATCTCTCAGCTCGATCCTCTTTCTTGTTGTCGAGTGCAAAATGACTGGGGCTTTGCATCGCGGACAATTGGTCGCGAATGAATTTGATTGCGTTATTCGGGGGGTTTGAGGGGTTCCAGCAGGAGGATTCTGCTGCTTTGGGTGAAGGATCGATGTGCATGGAGTTGGAGGTGAGGATCTTGGTGACATCGTGGGAAAATTGACGTGTGAAGATCCAGAAACAGCTCACGGGTCCTCACAACTTGACTAAACTCGATGTTAGCTTGTGCATCAATCCGAAATTCCTCAATCGTTACCCTGATCAAGCATCGAAGTTCGAGAAGAACAAGCTTGAGTCAAGAGTTCTTCATTAGCATGCGGCAAATACTAGGCAATAGACCTGTTATACTAGTGAATATATGTAGGAATGGTAATAACCCTCAACGCTTGGTTGCGAAATATTGGCCCAAATCTGCATCAACCTTGATCGCAACGTTGAACCAAAAGTTGTAAAACAACAAGTGCTGCCAAGTTTTGTCCTAGATTCTTTCAACCATGATAGGAACTTGAGGGATCTAACTGCTTGCTTGCCAAATGTTGGCTCACCTCTGGACAAAGCTGGGTTACAATCTCTACACCAAGGACTATGCTGCCTAATCCAAGACTGTAGAATCCAAAATCACGTCAGACCAGAAGCTGAGTCTCCCACCGCTTCTTCATCATGGAGATTCCTATCAATCATCTCCTGCTAGCGACCAAAAATTCTCATTCATCCTCCAATAAACTCACCCGTAACCATATACCCACAAGTAAAAGCCGAATTGCCGCGGCATCTAGATGCCGTTGTCAGTGAGTTCTCCAGTATCTCAGTGTAGATCGGAATTCAGGTACACGGTAGCATTACCTGGAGGCACGGAAGGTAAGGATAAGGGCAGAAGCAAACACACCGAGGTACCGAGGATGTGGAAAAAATGCCAAGAGCTTAGAGGGATAAGTCGATTCTCATACATATACACGTTTGAATTACCCATACACTAAATCGATGTGTGTGACTTTCTCCCCTCCCCCTCGCCCCTCATTTCATTGGTTTTCTCCCGCGTCTTCCTCCTCGCTCCCTCACTCGATGGGGTTTCGAAGAGGCCCTGGGGTGATCTACCGTCCCGAGCCAAGCCCCTCATTAACGCCTTTGCTAAGAAATTACACGCAGTCCGTGGCAAACAAGAGCAAAAAGGTGTCGACCATGGCGCGCTTCTTCGACGATACCCGAGACACAACTCCCTTCTGTGCTCACCTTCTCACCTTACCCAGGGACGAGTTGTTTTTTTTACTGGTGCTTCTACAGTTTTAACAACGTTTTGTCTCCCTTCCGTTATTCCTTTTCATGATTCTCCCTGGATTCCGTGTGAATATTGTCCTACGCGTATTCAATTTTATCGAGATTTCGCATACTGGGGGTTTTAATGGGTAATTATGAATGGCTTTGGATCATTGCGTAATTAGTTTTTGGTGTTTTTAATTGAATAGATCTTTGAGTATTTTTGCAAAATCAACGAAAGCCAAAAATGTTGCAAATAATTTTTTTCCAATATTGTTTTTGGGATTAAAGGAATCATATTCTTTCGGTTAGGCTCATGTCCGCAATGGGCTAGTATAGCTGGCTCATATTTTTCAGATTTACTGTTGGTAGGTACGGAAGTTTGCATGTTGAAGTTTGAAGTTTTTAACTTTGGAACCTGGTTTCCATAAATGAATTTAACCTTTTTGAAACCTTATTTCAAGATTTCAACGGTCTTCAAATAATATTTCCAAAAGTCTTCATTTGAAGCCTAAAAGTTTGAAGTTGATAATTTCGAAAGTCTCAATTTGAAACTTGGAAATCTCAATTTAAGCCTTCTGAAAGTCCTGAGTTTAGACTTCGAAAGGTCTTAATTTAAGACTTTTAAAGTTTCAATTTAAGACTTTCATAGAACTCAATTTAAGATTTTCGAAAGTCTTAATTTGAGACTTTTGTCCGTCTCTACTCAAGATTTTTGGAAATCTCAACTGGACACTTCAGAAAGTCTCACTTGAGACCCTCAAATCTTAATTTGAGATTCTCAACTGTCTCAAATGAAGACTTATAAAGGTCTTAACTTGACTTACGAAGACTTATGAAAGTCTTAATTTGAGACAAGTGAAAATCTCAAATTAAGACTTTCAAAAGTCAAACCTGCATTCCGCTTGTTAAAATAGTCATTAGTAATACATATATCGAAAAATGTGTGGTGGAGTCTCTGCATATTTACCGTCTCAATTCGACATCACAAGTCTCAAAATAAAGCTTGTTTTTTTAGGTAAAAAGCAGTTTTTTAAATTTCAACTCGTAAGGTGTGCATACCAATTCAACGTGAGGTGCTTCGTTAAAGTCTCAAACCACCAACACTAAGCATTACTCATAGTTCCCGACGGGAACGCAGCTAGTATGAACCCCACAACGGCCAAAATTTGGCCTGGTCACCCCTTTCAAATTATTTATCTAATTGACTCCGTCACAATTTCCTTGTTGATTTCAACTACTACTGTTGTCAAAGCCAATAATAACTCAGTTTCATCTGTAAATTTGTGCGAGTCCTTGTAGGAAATGAGGTTCGATACCCAAACAATGGAATACCAATCTTCATCCTAACGTTCCCAAGTATTACCTCTGGGCCTATTACCTCGTTCGTAGATTCCCATTGGGTCGTGCCTTGACACGCTCCCCTCGCACTGGTATTTCCTACCTAGGCTAACAGCACTTGTAAATTTGAGCAAAAAGTGACACTTCACATACCATGACCCAGACCACTTGAGATCCAGCTTATAGGTGGGGTACGCCTCCGTATAATATCGGTTTGCTTTGATTCCATTAATGGATCGGGTCCCCACTAATGACCGTCTATTTGCTGAGCACTCGACTCGCATTAGGAATAGCTCTCTATGTATTCACATAGCTGAACAATGTTTGTGCATGTGCTATAGGGAATGATTGCAACGTCGAGCCCCCGACGGCGAATTCTATTGCAATAGTAGCGGGACAAGAAACATTGATTTTTTTCCTTCGTCAATTTTTTGTTGCAACTTTTTCTAGATGTCTACTTTTTCATGAAACTTGGGTCAGAAATTAACACTTCTAGACAACTGTTCGCTTGGTGAGTTTGCTTATGGTAATGCCGAATGGCTGTGTCTCTGTTGACGCAAATATATAAATTAACATCGTCATCAAGACGACTGGGCTGCATATTCACTGGAGATTTCTGTATCTTTGGAGGTGTGTTTTATTTTTTGTCGTTTTTATCATTGTACTGAGGGTCATCTGAACATTGATGATCCTCCCTGCATGTGGGGTAGTGTCTTGGTTGATCTTATAAATTTTACCCTCATCTAATACATAACTCTGATACTACAGTAAGATTACAGGAAGCTTTGTCTATTCAGAAGATCGATTCCTTACAGGTTCATCTAAAAATCAATTTTGATTTTCATCATTCTCTACTTTATGCTGAAGGTCATGTGAACATTGATCAGCCACGATGAATATGAAGTGATGTCTTGCTCCATCTTTACGTTGGTACTGTAGTAGCATTGCAGGAAGCTTCGTCTACTCGAAAGATCGATTCCTTGCAAAAGCATCTAGAATTTCATCTTAATTTTCATCACTTTCATCTTCATCTTGAAGGTCAAGTGAACATTGATGATCCTCCCTGCATGTGGGGTAGTGTCTTGGTTGATCTTATAAATTTTACCCTCATCTAATACATAACTCTGGCACTACAGTAAGATTACAGGAAGCTTTGTCTATTCAGAAGATCGATTCCTTGCAGGTTCATCTAAAAATCAATTTTGATTTTCATCATTCTCTACTTTATGCTGAAGGTCATGTAAACATTGATCATCTTCACTGCATATCGGATGATGTTGTGATAGATTGTGGAAATTGCATCTTGATCATCATACATCACACTACAGAAAGCTTTATCCATTCAGAAGATCGATCCCTTGCAAGATCATCCAAAATCATCAAAAGATCTCAATCAAGGGCTGCACAAGAAACAATTGTCCGCAAAATGAAATGTTCTCATGAGAAGATCTCAATCATGAAGCGCCTAGTCACATTTGATGCCTTCCAAATCTAAGCTCATCACATCAGACATAAATAAATCTCAGAATACCCCTCGCGCCCCACAAAAATGCCCTCTCACCTGTCACCCAAGCCCACATAACCTACATTCAACCAGATTAACGGCGAAATTTCCGCAAGCTGTTGTCATCAATTCGCCCCGTCATTTACGTTTTTTTGGGGTCAGGGCAGACGATGAGACCATGTTACGAGTTCCATTGGGACCAAAAGAGTCAGATTCCAGGCGTTCTTGGACACAGTCTGCCCTTTGTCCGCCATTATTTACTGCTAAAGGGGATCCTTTCAAAATGCACACACGTATGTATCGGGACCAAGTGAACATGCGTACATTGTGACGCTGAAATTCGCGTTACCTACAAGCACGAGCGCACTCTCCCGTCATTCTGCTACTCGAGCAGTCATTTTCGGCAGGATGTCACCAGCATTACGCGTCAACATGACCCCCTCCCACATTAGAATCAAATTCCCACGCTTAAGCATCTTTCCGGCACCGGCATCGCCCATCAATTCCCTCATCGACAGTGATCTTCACGATCCATCCGAGCAAACATAATTCTCATATCCTCAGGTGTTACTCTTACCCGTAGGAATCCCCATGCAGTAAAGACTCCCCGTAATGTTATCGGCCTCTCTTTTATAGCCTCATTCATCCAAAGAAAACCAATCCTCCTTGATTGGGACAAACGAGCTGTAAAATCCGAGAAAAAGAATTCAATAACCATTGAACCTAAACGTCCCTTTGACTCTTGAGCTAGGTCCACGCAGGCCGGCAATATCACTGGATTGTGATAGCCAATGTTTTATATCTTCTTCATAAGGAAAGCGATTCGCAGAAATGCGCCTGAAAAAAATCATCCGCACACACGAGGCACAAGTCTTCTGAATCAACGCAAGGTGCATCCAGGGTAATCCCGCGTTTCCACCAGTGTACCATACATAATAGAGGTTAGCCGCAGGATGGTAAATCACAAGACGCCATGCGGGCGTAGTTATATCGTGCGTGCGTGATGGAAGATTAGTCCGGCATTGTGCGAGCACAGAGGTGGCACGCGATGATTTATCGCTTACGAAATCTGCTCGCATGTTGTTTCACTCCATCCCACTTGGATGTACCTCTGTTTGCATGGATGCTGGGGTCTCTGTTGCTTCTGGTTTACTACCTTTTCATGCACCAACCGTAGAGGAGAAGTGCAAAAAGACTATGAGAGAAGTTTTGAGCAAGGTGGCATGATAATGAAAGACTGCAGCGAAAGTTTAATTGGGTCAAGCTGAATTTTCACGTGGGAATTCATTGGCAGAAGCCTGGGGAATCTCTCCCCTCAAGGACATTCTCATGGAGATTTCGGAAGTCATTCAATCTGAAGGCCAACCAGCGGTGCCGAGGGGGAAAAGGGGAATTCGATAAATTCCGAATGGAGAATACAGTGGAAAAAGGTAGGAATAAGGTTGGAGTAAAAAAATATCGGAGGATGTTGGTTAGCTGGAGATCGGGCCACTTCGTGTGCAGTATTTCTCCCTTGAAATCCAAGCATTGTTCCGCGAAAGAGTGTTAACTGCTACTTCTCTCTTTCTCTCACTACTTTTACGTTGAAATACGAAGCCACCCCAACCCTCGGGGATCCTTAATAGCAGCAGTGGGGGGCTCTCTTGAACTCTATGGACCACCAATCAACGACCAACAAGTTGCATTGTTCGATACCTTGTAACGTTTTCTTAATGGGTTTTGGGTCGTTCTGGGGGAATCTTTGGGATATCACTGGAAATACTTCATCCATTTATTTCAGGGAAGTGGTTTACAATTGGGCGATTTGTCTCGGGGGAATATGTAAATTGTGTTGTACGGGAGTTCTTCCGTTAGAGGATTATTTGAATGATTTTTTTTTGAGGTTTTTTTTTAAGAGACTTTACTTGATGATTTCGGTATTGCACTTCTAACCTAACCTCACTCATGCGCGCGCATACTAGCGCGACCTAGCCTAATACATGCGCGCGCATGGATCAGCCAAGTCAAATGGCCATTCCTCGAATCCTAAGCCTTGAACAATAATTGGGTAAACTTCGGATGCCGAGACTTGATAAGGGTCAAACAGGAAAGCCAAGTCAACCGATCCCAAGGGTCAAACCCTCGTTAGGGTCACTGCCTAGGACGGAAACGGAGCGCAATAATCCGACGGGCCAAACACAAGGATCACGAGGGTGATAAGGGTCAATTCGGAGTAACTGCAAAACTACTTTTAAGGGTCAAACAATCATAAGATCCATGTAAGGTTCCAACTGGATACCTTAAGGGTCAAACGCTTATAAAGGTAAAATTATGATAACGGTCAAACGAGGTCAATAATTAGAAGGATGAAAAATTCTCGATTTCTACAAATCATCTAGGAGAAAAAAGATCTCCATTTTCCGTATTGGTAAACACAAATTCACTCACTTTTATTCTTGGGAATGCTGTAAACTCATTATTTATTGATTATTAATAAACAGGGTGTTTGACATATCTATATTGAGTTTCATAATTAAAGAAAATTAGAGAATCAAATCAGAATACAATATTTCATTCATATAACAGATAAACTTTTTCGTGACTAACAACTTTACGGTGGCCGAGTGGGTAAAGTCAAGGACTAGCAGCGCGAAGGTTCCAGGATCGAATCCCGGCGGGTCCAACTTTTCACTCATCATTATCAGCAGTTATCGGTTTCTTTAGGAATAATCAGCCGACGAATGTAAATTAAATTATCAAAAAATAATGTATTAATGAATTTTTTCAACTATTAAAAATAAGTATTGGGTGGATCACGGTTGCCGATCATCGGTCGACGCTTGGCAACCAATATCGGCCTCACGTTATCAAACCAAAAACTAGCCGAGGCTGGGCCAAGGTCGATTGAGGACCGGCACCCAAGACTCGGCAGCCCCGGCTGCCAGTATTGGCCCAATCTTGGCCTGTTTGACACTTTCACTGGATGAAGAACTAAAAATGTGATTTTGTTACGTCAGAAACAAACAATATTCTTCGACCAACAGCTTTCGTATGAATTATTCAAAAATATCTGGACCAAATTCCCCACAAATAGAGGAATTGAAATAAGAAATCCCAACCACTGCAATCATTCCTAATCTTATCACCGACTAGATCCAAACAAATTTAATTGGTTCAATGGTTTCTTAACCATTTTGATATTCTCTCCGTGCCGAACAAAGGTGAATTTATTCACGTGTAACGAGCCCATGCATTTCCATGCAAGCTCACGTATTTGGGTCCCGTCATTCCTCAGTTGGGATGAGAAGAAGCAGCAGCAAAAGAAGCGGAGGGGGCAAGTCGAGAGGACTCTGTGCAGGAAGAACAAGTAGGAAGAGAATATTTTTATTTCTCCATGACCCATGTATGCCCACCAACGCATAGTGCCACAACCTCAGTCTCGAATAGTTCCCGCATTTTGTCCTCTTTTCCATGATTATTTTTTCCTCTCTTTTTGGCGACCAAGTGCATATGCACATGGGGCTCTCTTGAAAATCCACCGAGTGGAGTAGAGGAGAGCGTAAACCGATCCGTAGAAGATGGGAGCAAATGACAACGCGTGCTTTGCATGTCGAGTATGTGGTGTGTGTGTGCACTGGGGGGAAGGGGGGGAATTTACTTCTATTCCATCCTACTCCCCTGTATTTCATCCTTTTCTTTTCTCTCTTGTCCGGAACATTGCATGAAACCTGCAGCGCTCGCGCGGAGTAAATAAGGCGGAATCCGCACGTCGCATTGTTTGACTTGGTGGACGGACGTTTAGGGCGACAGTAAAGGGACCGACTGGTGCATACAACAAGACCCAGGGGAGAGACAGGCCACTCGCTGATTTGCCAGGAGTCCCTCTTTTCAGATGTGACACGACTTCCTCCTTCGACTGTTCGCTTCATCGGTGAAAAAAAGTTTTTTTTTCCTCTTCGGCGTGCAGCTAATCTTGATGATTAGATTCCCCAGTGGAAAATATTAATGGCAGAAATCTTGTTGATGTTTCGACGAATGTCTTTCGTTCGGCGGAAAACCACGTACAATGTAAAACACGTTGTAATGATCATTTCAACAATTAATTGGTTTAGTAACTCATTAACCCAAAACTGCATCAATCTATTTTGAAAACAAACGCGTGTCATCCTTTTTGAAGATGAAAATTGTTTGTTGTCATGTAACATCTCAAATTCAAATAGATCTTAATTCAAGTACTTTCCCTTCAAAAGTTGAGTTGTCTCATTAAAACTTTTTATGTAAGATTCATTGACAGTATCCTCAGATACCTTTTCAATTGGCCGAAAATAAAAGGTCACGTTAACACAAAGATCTCTCTGATTGGTGAAACGATGAGATGCGGCTATTAATATCGACCGGACTATCGTTGAGGACTATCTGGTGGGTTCACACTTGCATCAATGTACTGAAAAAAAAGTACAGCCGCTTGAGAGAATGGGACAGGGAGAGAGAGAGTCATTTTTTTAATCGTAATATTAATGTCCTTCGTCATGTTCACTCGGCACTATATTAGTCAGTGCTAAAGGGGCGCTCGCTGTGTTATATTTTCAGGCGATATTAAGTGCGAATGTAACGACCAAAAGAGCATCGGAGAGGTGAGAGATACCGGCGAGAAGTAATTTTCAGCGTAAATAATATCTCATATTTTTAGTTCACATTCTCTGTCTTCTTCAAATTTTCCGATTATTTAAGAACGAGAATGGAAAATTGAAGAGAAGTTCATTCGATTTTTTAGTGGAATAAAAATATCCAGTGTAGACAGATGAGAAATGGTCGCTCCTCTTCGACCATCCGTGTCGTCGGTTTATCGGAGCGATATGTCAGCGGTGACAGTGGTGTGTAGATGTCGGTGACTTTGGAGACCACATTTCTCATCTTTGTGTTAGCGAGTCCCTTTTGAGATTCTTTCACACCTTGTAAAAGTGGAACTTGCCGATTGTTTCAATAAAATTTCCGGTTTTTTTCAAGGCTGGATTGTCTGTTTTTTTGGCTGAGCCATTTGAAGTGGAAGATAAAGTTTTATTGTTATGGAGGGCCTAATGCTGTCATTTGCACATGACTCACGTCGCTCACTTGTGTGTTTTGTGCAATGAGAATAATATAATCTTTGACAAAATGAAAAAACATTGAAGAAATTATGAAATTTTTATGTCATTTTTCAATTTGATCGCAATTGGAGCGAAATGAGCAAAAATAATCGCACACCAGAGCAAATTTCGTGGAACAGAAAACGGAGAAATAGATTAAACTAGCGGAATCTCAACTAACTAGAACTGTACCATCTGAGTATGACTTGACTGTTGCTCATTTCGCTCACCAACTCCTCAATTACGAAAGAGGACTGCAATGTTTGAACAACAATGGTGAATCTGACGAGAAAGTTATCCACATATAAATTGCACATTATTTATACGATTTATTGTTCTTATTCTCATCGGAGTGTAATGAGCCAACATCAACGTAAGTTTGAAATCCCGTGCCAGGTGATGACAAACCAATTATACAAATCAGAGACAGTGGAGCTGATCGTAATTGAATCCAAACCTTCCATTAGAATGTGTCTTCGATTTAGCTCATCTCGCTCACTAATTGCTCGACCTTGGGGAAATATTCATGTTGAAGACATTATGAAGAAAACATACCAGATGTTTGTAGAACCTAATAATTCTTTCTCTGGCCTCAATATATGAGAGCGAAACGAGCCAACCTGATCAATTTCAATGGAATCCCATGTAAAATGGCAGAGGACGTCCGTTTTAAAAATCAGAGACACCAGAGTTGACTCGAGTGATTTATTGCTCCCATCCAAATATTGGAGCGAATTGATCCCACATGGTCATGAATTCTACCAGGTTCCCCTGCAAAATAATAGAGATTCAACTTGAAAAATCAGGGATAGGTCAATGGCTCGTGACAGAGTTTAAATCTATCATCTGAATGTAAGTTTACTTGCGCTCATTTCGCTCATTTTGCTTAAGGAAAGCTCTCATGTTCAAGGAATAATAGAGATAACTTATTCGATATTTAGGGAATTCTTTACCTCATTCACAGCTCTTGCCCGAATCCATGAGAGCGAAATGAGCGAACATGAATTTTCCGCTAAATCTATAACTACAGAGCATGAACTATGAAAACTTGGGTCAAATGAGTTGTCCACAAACAATGACCAGGCCACGATTCCGCCCTTGCTCACTTCGCTCACCACCACCAAATACCCCAACAACATCGTAAATATTACTAAAATCTCCTCCAGAAAAACAAATGAGTGAGAATTACGAGAATAACAGATATCCGAATACATCTCAAAAGTGATAATGAAAACAGGACATTCTACCGAAATGAATAATAACCCTGCAAACATCCACAAGACTTGACGTATGTGGGAATTTGAGGTCACTGAAAACAGCCACCTCCACATCCCAATGCTCGAGGGTAAACCTGACTCCCTCATATTCACTTTCGTGCATCATCAGTCCGTGACCCCATATTCCGCTCATGCACAGTGTTTTCTTCATTTTTATAAAGAGCACAACGTCATGGAGGCTGCAATTACCAATTTACAGGTGAGACCGTATAAGACCGCCGCGCGTTAATGATAACGCCCTCTCACCGTGTTTTACTTTTTTTTCCCGGTGGGCGGGGGGGGGGGGGGGATATCGTTTCATGGGGG
>NW_021680376.1:1784502-1909578 GCF_001412515.2 Diachasma alloeum
GGGATATCGTTTCATGGGGGAAGTTACAAGAGGGATGATGTGAAATCCGCCCCGTACATCAAAGTGGAGAGGAGACCGGGAGTGACTAATTGTGGGTCTGTCACGAGCATCAGTGAGATGAGGCGTCTCAGGTACCTCTGGCTCAACGAGAGAATCAGTTAACCGAATGTGAAATGGGTATCGCCAGTAATTAGAGCTCTGCGATATTTCAGATTTCATTATTTTCATGTTAAATTTTAATGGCAACATCCTAATACTCACTTTGGTACGGCATAATGATGACTTGCTTATGCTCACTCCAACAGCTGTCCATCTCCATGAATTGAAATTGATAGCAGTGGAAGGCTGTACTTGTACATCGTGAGGAGTTGTCCGGACACAGCGGGTCATGATCATCAGTCGTATCTGATAAAAGAACAAAATTATTGCTCGTACTGTAATAATTCACGCATTCGGAAAATCCAATGTAACGTTTTCCCAAATTGACCTGGCGAGGTGCTGGGGAAGTAATGCGGAGAGGTCGATGAGAATGAGGTCCATGAGGGCGTAGAAGGTTCGAAGGTTGGAGGTGTTTGACGCCATAGGGGGTCCACGGGCTCGCTGGTGCTACATCATCCACGGGGACAGGGTATCCACTTGTTAGCGAAGTGGATACCAGCCACTGCCTACAAATACGTTTCCAGTCACACACAGGCCAGTGATAAATGGACTGCTGGGCTCGAAATACGAAAGGCATTTCTACTCCGTGGTGTATGCTTGATTAATGAACTGCGAGGGTGCATTTCTCCACTTTTCAGTGGTTTAATGAAGGTGGAATTATTCGGTGATAATTATTGTCTTCGAATGAAATTATGGATTTATTTATTTCGAGCACTTATTTGGTGATTCGGAGTCATGAGGGCGCAGTTGTTGGACATGACGTCAGTACACCGCGTGCGCAGGGGGTATGCGCATGTGGCGCTGTGGTGCACTTCTCTGGAGTATCAGAGTGCGCGCGCACAAATGAGGTTATGATGACGCAAATGTTGTGTGATCCATTCAAAACAGTAGAAATAAACGAACGAAAAAACTGAATCCTTGATTTGATTTAAATCCTCATTTTATGAATAATATGATCCAACAATGTCAGCAATAATTCACGCCTCCCTCTGTGGGAATAATAATTGAAAATTATTTGGCAATAAGTCGTTGATCGATAGGCACCCGTTAACTGGTTCATACATCACCACGGTGGAATGCCTGGGGGCCACATATACATCTATCGCCAATCAGCTGGTCCGTGAATGTATACAAGCCCCAAAGCGACCCCCATAGTTTTTGCACCGGCTGCCCCCCCCCCCCCCCCACCCACCGCCGCCAACATCATTTCCCACCCACTTTTCTGCACTGCAAATATAGAGTGTTACTGTGTGGTGTTTGTGGATGTGGTGTCTTAGCAGGGTCAGGTCGACCAATAAATCCAATACGCCATGGTTCGTCCCGCGAGAGAGCAGCAGTTTTACAATTCATGAATTTATTATGGGCAACGGGCATACCGGTGCGCCTATCCTATTGATTTATCGTTACGCCCCGGCACTTTTGCACGCATACTGAGCAATGTCTTCCAGCTGATGTCAGTTTATGGTTTTCATTCGAATGATGATAATTGTTTTTGGATTATTTGATGGATGTTATCGTTGAGCGTATTGAAAAAAATTGAATGAGGGGTTTTTAGAATATTTTTACACATTTAGGTGTCCGATTACGGTATGTAATTAATAAAGATGTCTACTTTGACAGAAAAAAATATCGTATATAGTGTGGAAAAGAGAACTGAATGGTTATCAACCTGTTTTACAATTTCACATAACATCGCCATTTTCTACTGAAATTCCTCAACGTGAAATTTCTATAGAATAATTTACAATGAAAAAAAATTTTTTTTAGATTTATGAGGTCAAACTGAAACTGTTATCAGCTACATGTTGAGGCTTTCAAAAGCCTCAAGTTAAGACTTCCAAAAGTCTCAAATTACGACTTTCAAAACTTCCCTTAAAGACAAATTACAAGTTGAGTTCTGAAAGCCTTAAAACATTCACAAGTATCACATTAAAAGTCTCAAATTGGTACCCTTGAAAGTCTCAACTGGAGACTTTCAAAGTCTCAAATTGAAACCTCCAAAAGTATCAACCTGAGACTTTGAAACTCTCAAATTGAGACTTCACAGGCTCAAATTAACTTTCAACAGTCTCAAATTGTGACTGTCATAAGCTGCAAGTTGAAACTTTCTCAAGTCTCAAATCGAAACTTCAAAAAGTCTCAAATCGATACTTTCAAGTCTCAAGTTGATATTTTCAAGTCTCAAGTTGAGACTTTCAGAACTTCCCTTAAAGAAAATTTCTAGTTGATTTCCGAAAGTATTATGAACTTGATTTATTCAAAACTATCAACTTGAGTCTGTGAAAGTCTCAGCTTGAGAGTTTAAGTCTCAAATTGATGCCTCCAAAACTCTCAACTTGAGTGTCTTAAATTGAACCTTCCAAAGTCTCAAGTTGAGACTTTCAGAACTTCCCTTAAAGAAAGTTTCTAGTTGATTTCCGAAAGTATTATGAACTTGAGTCTGTGAAAGTCTCAACTTGAGAGTTTAAGTCTCAAATTGACGCCTCCAAAACTCTCAACTTGAGTGTCTTAAATTGAACCTTCCAAAGTCTCAAACTGAGACTTGGAAACCCTCAACTTCACAATTTCAGGCTTCAACGACTTTTGAAAATCTCATTTCAAAGCCTCTGAAATATTGAAATAAGGAACTATTATTTTGGTTGTGCATCACACAAATAACCCCCAACTCTGTGATCTGATCTGCTGACCGGTACTCTCCCCCGCTGGGAAATCCCCATGACCATCCTCACTAAAAAACCATTTGTTGATAATATATCTTTTTATTCATCATTTATTTACACATTTCCTTATCTGTCCCGAGATATATTTTGAATGAGATTTCCGCGATGAGAGAAGTAAGCAATACGTACATAAAATACGCAGTGGGATCGCAGTTAAACGTATTCGTTCAGTACAGCGATGAGGATGGTATATTGTTGGAGGAGGGGAAAGCCCAAGCCTACATCAAATCCAAGCTACGCCCATCGACTTCAATCCCCCCACTGCTAACTCCCCCCTAGCCACCAGTGTGACCTATGATCCGTGACCCTCACGCACATGCGTGTGTGTGGTTAATCTGGTCGTCGTGAGCAGTTGCCATTTCTGGTTTTTCTGGAAAAAACTTATCAATCAATTAGTGGGGGATAGACATCAGGAAGTGTTTGGGCTGCAACGAAAATTTCGTGGAAATATATCATCCTTTGATAAAATTCTTATCTCACCATCCTCTTCTTCTATTTTTTCATGTCATAATACTATCATCAATCGAAATGTCATTGAAATTTTGCGTATTCTTTCGTTCTGACAACTAATTCTACATTCAGATACTCAAGACTAGAATTCGTTTTCAGTCCGGGTTTAATCGAGGTTCAATCAAGGTTTAATCAGTGGATAGCCGGGATTTAATCAGGGTTTACTCAGGATTTAGCCAGAGTTTAACCCAGATTTTGTCAGAAGTTAGTCGGGACCATGAATCAATATGAATAAGTATTCAACATAATAGACTGCTATCTGAGTTTAATAGAAATAGAGATTTTTATATAAAAAGCTCATGACGGTATTGTGTAACTTGATAAGCAATGATGCTGTTCTCACCATTTTTCAACTTGATTAAGAAGCCATTGAAATATACTTTTCAAGCCCTGATTTAATTGCTATTACTGATATTTCTTTCGGTAATCATGAAAAAACCGATTTTATCTTTCAAATCGCATAAGCAATGTGCTGTAACTCAACAACGAGTTGTGCGACCCCCATCATATCCTGATAGAATCAAGAGGATATTGTTATCAATTTTTTGAGCCATGACTAATTCTATTTTTATGACAATTTTTTGAGTGAAAAATCGATGAAAAATCGATTTTTGGAAAAATATCAAGTTCTTGGAATCTGAATGAAAAATTGAATTTTAATTGGCGTCAATGAATAGAACTTATTAAACTCTATATTCGTGGAAAAATTCATGAAATTCCTCTGATTCATTCTCCAAATCCTCCGAATGCGAATAGTCTCGAGAAAAAATCCCAATTATCGATGATTCATCATTGAGATTAGCAGTTTCAACACTTAGAAATATCATATCCACAAACGTGTCAATCTACCTATTAGACTTTATTATCGTCTCGGGGTAATGCAAACTGATGGAACCACGGCATTTCATGTGAATTGGTTAGAGATATCACGAAACGTGACACCAACATTTCTGATGATATATTTCAATGTTGTCGCATGAAAATTTTCAGCGAGATAACTCTTAACGAGTTCCACAACTCCGGTGGTCCAGCCGAACGGTAATGCCTCAGTTTCTATGCAAACTGGAAATTCACAATCGAGAGTCACTATGGGGATGTCTGAGACGCTCACCCGTTCGGTTCTCTGAACGTCAGGACATCTACACTCAGAAAAAAAATTCTTATTTTGAGATTTCGAAGATTTTCATTTTAGACTTGCGAATGGCTGAAATAAAAATTTTTACGGCTCAATTTGTTAAATTCAGATTTTGAAAAATCTCAACTTGAGATTTTCAAGTCTTAAATCGAGAGTTTATCACAGGAAAAATATCCTTGAATCAGGTATGCAATATTCCGGAATTCGGGAAATTTTATTCTCAATTCCGGAATCTGCTATATATAATTTTGAAATGGAATCTCAGTCGATAGGATAAATTCATTCTCTGGATGATAGTGTACGTTAAATTGGTGACGCGAAGAGAAGAGGAAACAGGAAAGGAAACGAAAAGAAAAAAGTGACACAATTATACTGTGACGAAGTGCAAGTTTAGGGCCTGCCAAACCTCCACCTCGTGTAGTGACTTGGAGCAGTCCTCAGAGTGAGGAGCTCAATGGCCTCCCAGCAACTTCAAACTGTTCAGGAGGTTACTGGTGGCAATAATAATTCAAAAATCCCGAAAGAATGTCCCAAAATACGACCAACTGCCCCTTGAAACCCACTAATAATTCGCAAAACCCCCAATTGCCAGCCGAAAAGGCGAACCCGCGGAGAAAGAACGTATGAAAATACTTCTCTGAGTGCTCCTCGTGATTATTGCCCGATCTCACTTGACCCTAGATTCGTCACCATATGAGGGAACGCCGCAGCCCGTCGTGTTTCTTGAATTGCCATTGAATGGCTGATCGGAAAAATTTTAAAAAATTGACTTTTCCAATTAAAGTATCTAAAAAATTAGAGTAGTTTCAGAACAACATAATTCTGGAAATTCCTGAAGAAAACAATTTTTTTCTCACAGAGTAATTATTTTTTCCCATGTTGAATGAAAGTGCCTGTTACGCGACGTTGCCGGAAACTCGCTGAACGCGCCCGGGCAGTGTAGAGTGAATTTGGCAACGTTCGGGCCTTAATGACACGGCGGCACTTCCCCACGGACGTGATCATAGTCGTCGGGTCGCGTAGGGTGACCAGACTAGGGTTAAATTCTTGTAGATGCAACGTACAATATTTCAATGCGAGGAAATCCCCGAAATATTATTCCGGAATTGAGGATGAAGTATCCCGGATTCCGGAATATTATTCTGCAATCGAGAATTAAATATTTCGGATTCCGAAATATTATTCCGGAATTGAGGATGAAATATCCCCGCATGAGGATGAAGTCCCCGAAATATTATTCCGGAATTGAGGATGAAGTATCCCGGATTCCGGAATATTATTCTGCAATCGAGAATTAAATATTTCGGATTCCGAAATATTATTCCGGAATTGAGGATGAAATATCCCCATATGAGGATGAAGTCCCCGAAATATTATTCCGGAATTGAGGATGAAGTATCCCGGATTCCGGAATATTATTCTGCAATCGAGAATTAAATATTTCGGATTCCGAAATATTATTCCGGAATTGAGGATGAAGTATCCCGGATTACGGAATATTATTCCGGTATCCAAAATATAATATACCGGATTCAGGAATATACATATTCCTGATTCCAGAATAAAATATTTTCCAAAGTCTCAATTTGAGACTTCCATTAGTCTCACTTCAAGATCATAAGCTTCAAATTGAAATTTTTTATTTTTTTGTGCAAGACATCCACAACCTTCATGATGAGATGACCCGTGCAAGTGTAAAATGACACGTGATCAGTGATTTCCAGCGAGAATTACTGGACAAACCACGTGGCAACAATACCACGTGCCCTAAACACAAAAACCGTAATGGATTTTGATGCCGGGACACGTCGGATATATGAATCGGTGATACAATGCATGAGACAAATTACGATCACGTAGGGAGGGTGATTGCTCTGTGAATACCCGTACACCGGAGTATATTATTCACAGATAATATTCACGTTGTTTTCCGATTACCTACCGGATTGTGACTTGCGATTGGGCTCTGGACGGCACATATTTTGCATGATCTTTTTTTTTCAATCTCACCCGAGGGGTCACGTAGTCGGATGAAATAGCTCGTGGGATGCACCGACACCTTCATCCAGGCTTAAGTATTCAATCGCAGATGGACATTATGCTCTAGCCGAGGAAAATCGCTCGCTGCAGACCCGTATCTAAAAAAATTGCTGTTTTCAAGTGATTTTAAATTTTTGCTCTCAAGTATATTGTTTTATTGTGAGAATTACCAAAGGCACAAGTTGAGATTTTTAAGTGTCAAGTGGAGACTTGAAAACCTCATGTTAAGAATTAAAAATTTAAGGCCCGGGTGTGCTATCTTTCGAATGTTATCTGGATTTTTTTTATATTTCGTAATCCAAAATTGTCAATTGAGTCGTACATCATGTAGAAATTCTCAAAAATTATGATAGAATGATAAAAAAAAATGGAAAAAATTCTGAACTTTTTCAAAGAGCGTTTTTCATTGAGATTCAGAATGAGTTGAAAAAAATGGAAATTCCAAATATCTGATTCGCTGTGGCAAATTATCTATTAGCTGTCATTTTCCATGGTGGATAACAAAACACTAACTCCTCATGGGAAGTGACAGCTAGGTATCTCAATTTTCAAAACAGTGGTATGTACTCATCTGCCATTTTCATGTGATAAAAGTGTGATTAAAAAATTCTCCAAAATATTACAACTTTTTTCAAAGAGCCTTTTCCGTAATAAATGTCTCTGTGCAGTGTGTGAAAATATTTACGAAATCAGTCTTCCCCCTGCATGATATTGGGTGACAGGCCGCCGATTGTCACCGTAAATCAAATACATTTTTCAATTTCTTGTTATTCAACTTATTCTGAACATAAATTAAAAATGCTCTTTAAAAAAATTAAGAATTTTTTCCTTTTTTTACAGGCCTTAATTGACAATTTCAGATGACGAAAGATAAAAAAAAACATCGAGATAACCTTCGAAAGATAGTACACCGGGTCTCAAAGTCGAAATTTTCCTCTTTCAAAAGTCTCAAATTAGCTTCAAAATCTTAAAGCAAGCATTTCTTTTTGGTGCATCAACATTCTTCATTTACTCTCTGATTTCACAATTTCGTTTCACCAAATCACTCGCTGCAGGCCCACATTTCCATCTGCCGAGATCTAAAAAAGAATCTCAAAAAATTTGATAACATGAAAAATAGAGAAAGTGAAGATAACGGAATAATTCATTCAGCTAATTGTTTTGCATACTTCAATCAAGGCGGATAAACTATGTGACAAGTTGAAGTATCCTGTCCTCTCTTGACATAACGGAATGCTTGATTAACAGCAACTCTCGCGACTTTTTTTTTATTATTATTATTTTCCCGAGAAGAGGCATAGAACCTCACCTCCGAAGCCATCCCATACACCCAGAGCAAGGGGACCTCCCTTGTTGAGAACTCGTACCAACTTACCATCATCCCAAGTGTGTTAGCTATGGGAGAACTATACTCATATAGCGTTGGTTAACTTACGAGCAAGGTGCCTTACCTCATGTCGTATCTCATTGTTGTACGAAGGCACCACGAAGCAAACGTGTCCTTCGCGTCAATGACCGAGAGCCCAGAGGTTTTCTGATGAAAATAAAGGATGCGGGTTTCAACCATTGAAAATCACCGTCTCGTGTATTATAACCATAAGTAATTGAGAGATGGTGGAATAGCTTCCTGGAAGTTCATTACTCGAATTTTTTTTCGGGGGGAAAATGGGAGAGTAGATTGTTAACCACCAAGACACTGCTAATTCGAATGCGCAGAAAAAAATACACTTGATCCAAGTATATTTTGTAGGCAATTGGCGGATGGGTATTTCAATTCGAAGATGATTTTTTTGTATCAGGCCAGGTTGCAGCAAGCCCTCTTAAGTGTAGTATAAGGGTCAGGCAATGAGGGTCTAAATATAAGTCATATATTATGCTTGATCATCGTCTTTAGCCCTCATATGACCCTCATTGCCTGACACCCACTTTCTTCACTTTTATATTCTGACCCTAATTTTTTGATCCTAATACTCTGACCCTCTTTTTTTAACCCTAACATTCCGACCCTTATTCCTTCACCTTTACATTCAGGCCCTTAGTTTTTGACTCTAATAATCCGACCCTCATTTTTTAACCTCCACTTTTCGACCCTTATATTCTCACACTTGGTGTCCGACCCTTATATTACACTTGAGAGCCCTTGGTGCAACCGGGCTGATACGAAATAATCATCCTCAAATTGAAACACCCATCCGCCATTCGAATATCAAATATACTTGATTCAGGCTTATGCATATACTTAATTCTGGTATAAAATATACTCAATTCAAGTTTTTTTTAGTGTATTATTCACCGAAAATAATGATTCCATGTCTCCACAACACAAACAAAAATAACACACAAAAATGTCATAAACATAAATGAGTCAGACAAGAATAATTCGGAATCATAATAATATACATTTGAGTTTTATTTTATTACATTGCATGTACTTCATTTTTAATTTATCTTCATAATCAAGCTCAGATTTCCTTGAATATTCAAGACTGATTGACTGATTTATCGATAATAAGATCAATGGAAATTCCATGTAAATTATTCGTTGTTGAAAATTTCAACATTTTTTTCGTGAAATTTCAAGAGTCATTTTCAAACAGTGTACTTAGGCTATTTTTTCTCCAGCAAAGTGCTTGTCAACAATAATAATGTCGCCCATTCGAAAAACCTGGATTTAGAACACTTTAATACGCATCCTCTTCAGGAACAGAAATTACGCCTTCATTCAGACGATTGCATTCATTATTTTCTCGCATCACCATATAATATTTTCAATTAAATTTCATGAGGTTTCATCTTGCCGGAAACTGTGATGAGATTCAGGAATAGCTATCTCCACAACCCCTCAACTTATTACTATTATAATACTAATAATAATTTTATATTATCAAAAGTAACATGAGCTTCGCATGCGGTAAATCAAAAATTATCCCGACGATTTTTCCCCAACTCGTGATGCAAATACATAAACCCTGGAAATTTGCATTCAACGATTTAATCAAACACAAATCTAGGCTTTTTCGCGGGAGATCCACGAAGAGAGACACGAGTCCCAACAAAACCGTGAGACAGAAACTAGTAAGGCCCCCAGATAGGCACCCAGTCACCACGCAGCAATGAGGGAAGAGGTTCATCGAGAAAAGAAAACTTTTTTCTCGATATTTTTTTCATTTTTATCGCGACCGTTTTATCCTCTGCCCACGCATCGATGTTGAAGGGCGCCACAACCAACTTCTCAAGAATAATCTTCCATAGGTAATGTTGAATCGGAGAGTTGCACTGGGAGTACATATACAGAGTGAGGAGGAGGATAAAACAAGGGGGAATGAACGAGAAATAAAAAAAAATAAGGAGATGGAGGAAAGAGGAGAATGAACGCTTACGGCGAGATCCGATATCACCGGAAGGCTGTTGGTTACCACTTCTGTACGTCATTTGTCTCTGGTTCCTCTGCGCCGTCATCTCATATGTAAGAGGTCTCGAGACGGATTGATGTAGTGGGTTGGGTGGCAAGTGTTTGATTTTAAAAATTGTCTATAATAAAATTCACATTAGGACGTGAGTCTGTTTAAAATTATTAGGAACTTTCTCTTTTTCGAGGTTAGTCACCGGAATTTATGATGGAGGGTTATGAGAGGTGATGATTTATTCAGTGAATTAGTGAGTATTTATTTTTGGGAATTTTTAGGGATTTTTCATTCCAATAGAAATTACGTAATCCCTCGAATTTAAGTTTCCAATTTTTTGTGCTACGGTAACTAAATATTTTTTGCTTCATTTCTATCAAAATTTTCTTGAAAGGGATCAATCAAATTTAATTATTTCTTTAGGAATACTAGGGGCTTCGCCCGTTGCTCGCTTCGCTCGCAAACACCGGGGGGCTGCGCCCTTCCGCTCGCTTCGCTCGCTCCGCCCCCTCCTAAATTGACATTTCAACGTGAATCTGTTAGAAATTTCTGGAACTTTCTCTTTCTCGAGGCTAGTCACCGCAATTTATGATGGAGGGTTATGAGAGGTGATGATTTATTCAGTGAAGTAACTTGGGGAAGCATTGGTAATTAGTGAGTATTTATTTTTGGGAATTTTTAGGGATTTTTCATCCCAATGGAAATTATGTAATCGCTCGAATTTAAGTTTCCAATTTTTTGTGCTACGGTAACTAAATATTTTTTGCTTCATTTCTATCAAAATTTTCTTGAAAGGGATCAATCAAATTTAATTATTTTTTTTAGGAATACTAGGGGCTTCGGCCGTTGCTCGCTTCGCTCGCCAACACCGGGGGGCTGCGCCCCTCCGCTCGCTTGGCTCGCTCCGCCCCCCTCCTAAATTGACATTTCGACGTGAATCTGTTTGATATTATCCGGGACTTTCTCTTTTTCGAGGTTAGTCACCGGAATTTATGATGGAGGGTTATGAGAGGTGATGATTTATTCAGTGAAGTAACTTGGGGAAGCATTGGTAATTACTGAGTATTTATTTTTGGGAATTTTTAGGGATTTTTCATCCGAATGGACACTACGTAATCGCTCGAATTTAAGTTTCCAATGTTTTGTGTTAGGGTGACTAAATATTTTTTTCTTCATATTTATCAACATTTTCTTGAAAGGGATCAATCGAATTTCATTATTTTTTTTATGAACACTAGTGGGCTTCGCCCGTTGCTCGCTTCGCTCGCCAACCCCGGGGGCCGCCCCCCGCTCGCTTCGCTCGCTCGCCCCAAAATGAAAGTTCTAAATAAAAGTTGGACTGCAAAAGTAGAAAACCATTTCACCGGAGAAAAAATAGCCAAAGTACTTGGATATCCTCAACGGTGAAATGAAATATATCCATGAAAAATAAATGGATTATCACGAGACAAGTTCCAATCAATCCGTAAATAAAAAAATCACCTCGACGTTAGTCTATCCGAGACACCAGTTTAGGGTCTCGGGGTAAGAGATGAGAGGGCGAGTAAGGTTACAGAACATATAACTGGTGGTTGGTAGACCACCCACGGGTTGAATCGATCAGCAACTGATACCCTCCTTGAACAGCTTGGTACAGAACCACATACTTGGTTTTTGAGATAGAATAAGAGAGATAGATATAAAAATGGGAGAAAAGAATGAAAAAGAAGGAGACGGTAAAGAGTTACAGGTGCTATATGCCCGGATGGTGGTATACCGTGGCTGGATTGTGGGACCCCTTCGGGATTCTCGCTCAATTCACGATAACAGCCGTTCGAGCAACGTTTCGCGGGTGCTTTAATGTCGATCTTATCCGTTTGGAGAATTATTGTTCGAACGGCAGCCGCGTTTATTCGCCCACAAAACAAATCGCCTTCAACGCTTCTATCCTTTTCAATTCAACTTATTCTTTTCACTCGTTTATCCTTTTCTTCATTTTAGCTGTTAACTTTTATTCAGTTATTTTTCAACAATACGAAAGTAACATGGAACTGTGGATCTGTAAGGGGATACCCAGCTGATTTTCTTCTGGTAAATCGATATTGTGGAGGCGCTACTGTATCTTTGTCACATGAAAACTCGTCGAATAGTTAACGATGAAACGGCGATGACGATGAAAAAAATTCTGCCCTATTCAATTAAATATTTAGATCATATTTGAAGTCTGCTATGGTCAAATAATTATTTTATCACTATTCAATTTTCTTTCTACATCGTGCACGCATCAAAACATTTTTGTATTCAATTTTAATAATAAATGGAAAATAATTAATTTGTGAAAGAAATTGGCCACGTCGGCTCGACATAATACTTTTTTCTCAGAGTTGGTAAGCCTATCACGCTCTACTGAGGGTTCTCGCTGTACACAGTCACGCGCATAAATACGTGTAAATTTTTTCTATCGCGACTCGTTTATCCGAAAAATTCATCATCCACGTCGTTCTAATTTCCTATTGACGAGAAAAATAATAGTAAATGAATCTCAGGGCCTCTCTGTGCAGTGACCGCAAACAGAGATCACTTTAGATTCACAACTCTTTTTTAAACACATTTGAATTTACCGCGTTTATCTCCACCCGATCAACAGGTGCTGCGTTGTCGCAGTCCACAGCTGCGCGCGCAGAATTCCCGATTTTTAGTGGTTTTTTGGTAATTTTGGCTAAAAATGGTCTGAACCGATGTAATTTTTCACACGTGGACGAAGTTTCGTGATATTGGCTGCATTTTTACGTTCATGACGTGGATTTTTCTAAATTTGCCATAAGACTACGGGTTGAATTGCGTTTTTTAAAATGATTTATTTCACTTGAACCATTCTCTGCAGCAATCTGAAAATCCGCACAGGGCTTCGGAATATATCGAAGAATGTACTTGAAAAATTTCACAAAATTGGCTCGTTTTTTTACCGTTAAGGAACTGTTTTATTCGTGATGCAAATTTTCAATTCTCGCCGAGGCTGGAATGTCCATTTTCTGTTGTTAACTCACCTGTTTGTTCATGTGACTCATGTAGACGCTCAGATGTATATAGGAACCTCTTGTTTAAGTGTCTTCAATGCTCCTCCTAGTCAAGTGGTACGATATAGACCTAGCGAGGTTCTGATCTTACACCCAAAAGGTAATATTGACACTGGTAACTCGTGACTCCGACCACGGAGCATACGAGGATCGAGATGGAGACAAATATTCCACGAGGTCTTGACTCTTTTTTTCACAAAGTAGGGTAATGCGAAGGATTGGATTTCTTCTTCACCGATATGTATGGGAAAGACTGACTTTAGAATGCGAAAGAGGCCGTTCGAGTATTTGAGGAGGGGGGAATTATTTTTACTTGGAAATAACTCCACGAAATGTTTGAGTTATGGTCATTTATTTCTATGGAAATACTACAAATATTTACATGCATATCTTTACCGAGGATCACCCTCGTTTTACTGACCTCGCGCTTGCAGCTTCATCTGTTCAGGGAATGATTCAATTCTGAGTGATAAATTGGGCGCAAGCATTGGAATTGGGATTAAATAATATACAGAGTTTTTTAGAGGATAAAAGTAAGTGATATGTGTACATAGCAATTTCGCTTGATGATGCCATCTTTAGAAAGAGAACTTTTTCCATTTTTGGTCGAGACTGAAGACTTGGCCAAGAACACCAATTTTTCAATAAATCATCAACCTGTTGCTTCCTGTGATTGTTTCCACGTATTGCAATTACAGCGTACATGCCCGATCCACGGAAAACCAAATTTCCGAACCCTTTCTAAGCGTTTGAAAAACTGGCTTGACTTTTTGAAAGACATCCTAAGCACTTTGTAAACATTTCCAATCATTGAGACTTCACTATCCGTTTAAAATCTTCATCAACGATTCCGAAAATTTCACTGTTCTTCTTCCGTGTTCACATCTCTAGAAAAGATCATTCTCCATTTTTGGCCAAGACCACAAACTTGACCAAAAAAACAAATTTTTCAATAAATTATCAACCTGTTGCTTTCTGGTATTCTTTCTACGCATCACAATTACAGCGTACATGCACCATCCATAAACTCCATGGAAAACGAAATTTCCGAACCCTTCCTAAGCGCTTGTAAAACTGGCCTGAATTTTCGCAAGACTTCCTAAGCACTTTGGAAACATTTTCCAACTATCGAGACTTCACGATCCGTTCACAATCTTCACTAACCGTCCAGTGAAGTTCACCATGTCCCTGTTCACTCACCAAATGAACAAGCATAATCAGCCTTGAAGAGTCTATTCCCCCGAAACCACACACCGATGTCATGTCTTCCAACTGAGATCTAAAAGCGAAGCACTCTCAGTTTCAATAACCCTATCATTACTTTCACTATCTGAAATCCCCGCCGGTTCATCAGCATTCTCCGCGGACTGACAGGAGACACCATCTCCCACATCCTCAGCGCCAAAAGCCTTCTTACTGAGATCCATCGGCTCCTCCTGCTCCGGTCCAAGAGACTGGAAGAAAGCTGCGCGCTTGTCGGTAGCATTCGGCACATCACAGGGTTTATCTACATCAGCTTTGGGTGATGGTGTTGATCGCAGCGAAGGACTTTCACTCGAGGAAATCGACAAACTGGTGACGGATATCTGGGGTTCGACTTGGTTGACGTAGGGCACGACCAGTCTCTGTTGGAAAGGGAAGCAAGGTGTGCTGAGGAACTGCATATGATTGAGTGTGGGATGGAAGAAGGGTGGTAGCCGCCACATTGGAAACCTCGTTGCATCCGGCATCAGGAGACCATGGGGCAGCAGGTCGGACCTTATTGGAGGCCTTGACGAAGCATCAGATGATTCTTCTTTCGACAATCTGCCCTGGCCGACCCCTGAAGTCAGCCCAGATACCGCAGCGGAGTTGGAGCTGTTGTCATTGTGGTTAGCTGCGTCCAACGAATTCAGAACCTTATCAGGATTGGAGTCGTTGGGGCTCTTGAGGAGAGCCTGCTGCGCCTGGTGGGACTGCTCCTGTAGGAGACAGTGGATCTTAAACCAATTGGATCTCCTTCCGTACCGCGATCCGGATTTCGACATTCCCACCATGAGGCACTTCCGCAACCTGCACGCCTTGCAGGCAGTCCGATTCTTCTTGTTGATGACGCAGACGCCACCATTCTTGCAGCTTGATATGCTGCCGAGATTGTTGTACGTCCGTCCGAAGAACGACTGGTCAACACAGAAAAAAGATTGTTTAATCGTCATACCAAGTTAAGCTGAGAGGTATTGACATTTCGTATTATAGCGTTTGGTGAATACGAAATCGCCGGTGGGGTAATTACACTAGTATTTACGCAACTGTGTGACATTTAATATCTTTCGTACTATTTCAAACGCTTCTACGCTGATTCAAGGAAAAGGGGCTTCAGGAAAATATCGCAAGATTCGAGATCTCTTGAGCCGGAGACGTTATAAATCTACGAGTTATTGAGATTCATAAATGAAGTTCTCTATGAATTATTCATGGGACAATAGATATGTTTAGATGCGAATGTAACTCACCTTGCAACCCTCACACGTGAACGCACCGAAATGGAAACCTGCTGCTGGTTCACCGCATACTCTGCATAACTGATTCATCTGAAATCAAATCGGAGGATTTGCACGAATTAATCGTGAGGTGTGATGACTGATACGAGACGAATGGGGTAGCAGAATGGAAAAAGTTTAGCTTAATTATTAATTATTATTAATTATTCTTGGAGACCAAATTTTCTGCTTTTAGATGAAGCAGAAAAATTGATGGCATCTCAATAAAAAAAAGTCGCTAAGAATCATCCCTGGACGTCGGCAAATGACGAGTCTTGGATAGTTTTTCCCGGGAGATATTCAATTTTCTCCAACAGGAGGAATGCAAGAATCATAATCATCGTCGTAGTTATGCCTCATTATCAGCGTGAATTATTATTCCATAAAATGACGCGGGAGGCGGTCTCAGCGAGGCATATAATTCATGACAAACATAACGTGATGTACATGATGGAACGGTAAATGTCAGCATTATGGAAGTCAGAAAGTCTCTTGTTTATTCATAACTATAAATTTTTATCAGTCGACTTTAGATTTTGCTGGACGGGTATTAGCACTGGTGCAGGTGTACGGATTTGCGAGGCCGGAGCGGCGAAAGAGATGCGTGAGCCCCTCGGTTTTTCACCGGAAAATTTCAGTGCACAGTGATTTCTTGATCCAAACAGAGACTTCATTAGTTGGAAATGAAATAATTGCGTAAGCAATGAATGAACTATTCTCATTATTAACATGAACTATAGAATGCATTTTATTCATTCATTGAACATGGCATATACGTATCATATTTTACGATGGAGTTCAGATAATGGAGCTGTCGAAAAAATCCTCTGGACGAGTATAGGGGGGACGGGGGCGAAGCCCCCCCGGGGCTGGTGATCGTAGCGCGCAGGGGGCGAAGCCCTCCCATGAATATATAAAATCATGTGCTTGTCGCATCGGTGTTCATGGGCTCGTCACAATCATTGACATTGGTGTCTATCGAGTATTTAATTAATATTATCTAGGGGAGACCGGGGCAAAATGATATCGTTGTGAATATTTCCATTCACGACCTCATCGAACCTTTCCACGCATTTCCTTATTCAAAAAATAATTAATAACATGATTTGATTTTTTGATTCAAGTATATTTCATACTCAATCGGGGGATGGGCATTTCAATTCGAAGATGATTCTTTTGTATCAGGCCGGGTTGTAGTAAGACCTCTTAAGTGTAATATAAGGGTCGAAACGAACATTCTGATCCTATGCCTCACCTTTACATTCAGGCCCTCAGATTTTGACTCCAATATTCCGACCCTCATTTTTTAACCTCCACTTTTTAACCCTTATATTCTCACACTTAGTGTCTGACCCTTATATTACACTTGAGAGCGCTTGGTACAACCCGGGATGATACGAAATAATCATCCTCGAATTGAAACAACTATCCCCCATTTGAGTATAAAATATACTTGAGTCAAGTATATTTTATTCTTTAATCAGGTTTATGCATATACTTGATTCTGGTATAGAATATACTCAATTCGAGTATTTTACATTTCATATTCGTATCCAATTTTACGACGGAGTTCGGATAATGGAGCTGTCGAAAGAATCCCCTGGACGAACCGCGCAAGGGGGGGCCGAGCCCCCCCCCTAGTATTGGCGATCGCAGCGCGCAGGGGGCGCAGCCCCCTATTGAATATACAAAATCCTGTACTTGCCACGTCGGTGTTAGTGGGGCTCGTCACAGTAGTTGATGTTGGTGTCCACCACCCAGTGCTACCGTGTATACTTGCGGTAGTACTCGCAGTTGAACTAGTCACATTGGTGTCAGTGGCGTATCTCCCGATACTCGGAGTAGCGCCGAAAACCGCTGGTCCAGTCCTCGCCAATCCAGCGGCATTCGACGATTCCCCCACGTCCATTCGGACATACGTATTATCGGCTTCCACCTCAACTACCGTGGGCAATCTCGTGTGCCACATCCAGCGCCGAGATTTTTATTGCAGTCATTATCCTCCAATGGCGCCCCTCCAAAGTAATATCTATCTAGATACAAAGAAAATCAACATCTTTTATTTTATCGAAAGCCAGAAACGAATTTATCGATCATCGATCCTTCAATGTGATCATCTTGAGATCAATCTAACCTATCATTCTTGTTGGTCGTCAATTTTCGGCGCGAAATTCGAATCTGTAGCAGAAAATAGGGTCGATCAATCATTGTGTTCAATACAAAATTGAATTACACACGGAGAAATTTTAATTAAATACAATTAATATTCATTAAATCGATAGATTCATCCAAATACCGAATAATGAAGCTTTTATTCAACCTTGAACATTATTTTTATTTGCCTTTTTTCTATGTAAACAAAGACTTGATCAGTTTAGATAGTAAAGAGAACTAATTCATCGACAAATAATAATTTTCAATTATCGACTTCATGTAATTAAAAAATGCTCATTGAGATGAACTTTAGTTCAGCAATTCCCAACACAAATCCAAATGAAGCGTCTTATATTATTCAAAAGCGTCATTTCGATGTATGCACTCAATATTTCGTACGACATTTCTCCGACGGAAGTCAACTCAGTACCGAAATGGCGAACGACAACCGATCGATCACTCTCAATAATCACGTGACCACAAGTTCAATTTTTATAACTTATCAATTTCCATAATTCACCGTACAATCACGCGACTACTGCCCTCGCAAAGTGATTCCTTCATAATCGCCACTCAGAAGTATCAATCTCACTCGGAATAACGGCATCCAACACAAACGGCCGTCAAAAATAATAGAAAAAGCAGTTGCACAATGTCAACTCCTCACCTCTCATAAAGTATCCACAATTCACTCTTCTTCATGGCCACAAAAACCATAAACCAAATCATCGCTGTCACTCAAACATTCCGAGTAGAATCCATTGCGTGAGGATTCAAGAGTGACCTTTCCCCGGGTTTCGAGTGACTCGAAATTTTTTTTTTTTTTGAAAATGTTGGATCAAGTCGCGTGGACACCGGTGAGACTCACCCGTAAATTGCCGACCGGCCGGCGCGAGGCGTGCGCTCACCAAGCACGTGGCCACAAGACTGAAACCCCTGCCTCTCTTGCTGCGTCAGGTTTGTTTGTCTGCTCTTATCTCGCTTCTATATACTATAGGAGACATGTAAGGCTTGTGTTTAGTATAGCTCGCGGATACCCTGTCCTTCTTGAACTCCGGCTTCACACACGGGGACTCCTATAAGGTGGATTATGGACAACAGGTTGGCAGGTCGCACGCATTAGATGTCGTACCGGTTAATGCACTGATAGACCGGATTAGTTATTGTTAATGAATGGATTTTGGTTGGAGGTTACGGTCTATTCGGTTCCACCAAATGTTCATTCGTTAATAGTTAACGAATGTATATTTGAGGAACCTTGTTTGACTTGACTTTCGCCATTCAAGTGAACCATTCGTTAACTATTAACGAATATTCATTTGGTCATATTCAACTCTACCATTCGTTAATAGTTAGTGAATCTCGTTTGGAATAAATGAATCATTCTATCAGTGTGTGAGTGCTGGCTTTGTCATTGACCTTTGGAGATTTTCCGGATTTCGGGTGAGTTCACTGTTGAAAAAATTTAACTGAATTTTCCAGAAAATGACACTGAATTCAATTTAACGGGAAAAAGTCTATGAAACCACAAGTTTTCATGAAAATTCAAGGAAATTCCTGATTTTTCAGTGGAAGAACCACACGGAGAGAAATGTTCAGTAAAAATTACGGAACTCACAATTCACTCACTGATTAAGAAATCGACTCAGACAATTCAAGTGACGGTATCGTAATTTTTCACAGGAGAATCGGATAAAAATTACGGAGCGCTCCGGAAAAACTCCGTGACAGGTCCGCAAAATTTTCTACAACCACATTTCGCTCCGGAATTACGGAAAAGATACGTCATTTTTATTAAATATTTCTCTCTGTGCATGAAGATCCCGAAATTTCCATGAATTTTCAATGTACACATGGTAATTCAGTAAGAAATTGCGCTGAAATTTCAAAAAATTGAAAATTCAAGGATATTTTTGCTTCTTTTCTTTCCTCTCCACCTCTCCTCTTAAGTTGGCGTCTCTTAATTGCTTCTTCTTTTCTTTTTCCTTCTTTGACGCATCCTTTTGCCTTCAATCTTCGCCTCATTAATTTGATAAACCTTTACTTATTTTAACCTATTTTTAATTGGTGTCAGAAGGGAGATTTGAACCCGGAGAGAAATGTTCAGTAAAAATTACGGAACTCACAGTTCGCTCAATGGTTACGGACTCGACTCACAATCAGAAAATTTGAGTGACGGTATCGTAATTTTTCACAAGAGATTCAGGTAAAAATTCTCTGAAAAAATTCCGTGACAGTTCCGTAAAATTTCCTAAAACCACATTTCGCTCCGGAATTACGGAAAAGATACGTAATTTTTATTGAATACGTCTCGCTGTGTAGTGAGAGTGTCACTGAGTGATGTTTTAATGCTTTCGTCGTCATTTTTTAGTCAATAAATTGATGGTATGCTTCCGAATGGTTTCAGCAACACTGTCAGAAAATTACTCTTGAAATTTCAAGTGAAAAAGCTTGAAATTTTTAACAACGACAAAGTTACATGAAATGCATATTTCGTAAAATCATATTTCATGCATATTTCATTGACGAATCAGTTAAGTTCTTGAAGATTCAAGTAATTCTCAATTTTCAGGTCCATACGGTGCTGGAAAACATTGAAAATTCAGCCAACAACTTGTCGAAATTCTCAAGCTACTGAAATAGTTATTTTCATCACGAAGTCTACAAAGTATTTTCTGATGAATGTGGCTTTGTAGGCCGAGCCGAAGCCGAGGCCTATAATCACATTCGTCAGAAAATATTTTTGGACCGTGTGATGAATGCAATTTTTCGTCAGAAGGCCCGTAAACCGCGATCAAACCGAGGGTCTTCTCACGAAAATTGAATTGTACGTGATGTTCAATTTTCACGATGAGTTTGGAAATTCAAGCTTTCATTGAAAAATCAATGGTTGTTTAACCTGAAAAACAAAATTTTCTTGAATTTTCAAGGTGAACGAGAAATTTCGTGAACACTTTCATTTGAAATTGAATTCAAACGCACAATATCAAAAATTCAAATGTCGTGCTATTCAGGATAATATTATTACTGACTTCTGCGGCAATTTTCATTGATTTTATTTCTCTTAAAGAACAGAAAATCAATGGAATATTTGATTTTTCGATGACGAGATTTTCTGAAATTTCAATGGAACTTGAACACGATACCCATTTCCAGAATTTGGCTGATTGCTGATTCGATTAGCCGAAATATGAATTGACACGAATCAATTTCAAGAAACGCCAAAAATCTTATCCCACGAATATTTTTATCTAAAAATTTCCATCGATTTTCGTTCTCTTCAAGTACCACCGTCTCTTCTATCTTCTATCCTCAATTTTTTCACCAAACTTATCAGAAATCAGGAAGAATGAGGAAGAACGAATGCAATCATGATTTAGAACGCGAATGGCAAGTAGTCGCAGAATAAAAAGTAGCGGAATATAAAAATCGGGGGAAAAAAACAACGTCGTAGAGGGGGTAAGAGAGACTCGCACGAGTCGTGCGCACGCGAGATCACACGGGTGCGCAACTGAGTGGGAGGTGCCTTGATCGGCAGCCAATAGAAAGATCCGCCACCCACGAAGTGATAAAAATTAATTTATCGTGGGATCATACGCCTACGCCATTGCTGGAGAAGCAAGAGTGGGCTTGGCAATGTCATTGGTATCAGACGGGAGATAGCGTTGACGGTCGGGCATTTTGTCAATATTGGGGGGGGGAGAGGGGTGGTATTTGGCGATGGGTCATCGGACATTGTATGAGGGAAATCACTGTTCAGTACAAGGGATGGATGAGAAGGGTTTGGCATTGCTGTTTTTTCTGTTGCGAAAGGGAATTCAGTAGTTATCGAGCATTTTAATTATTTTTCACACTGAAAGAAAAAATTAACTCTGCCGAATATTTGATGGAGTGGAACAGATTAACTTGAGGGAAATTAACCAACTTGATAGAAGGAAATTTAATTCTTCACAAAAACGTTCTGACGACCAAAATAATATCAAAATTGAAGCTCATAACAATAACGAAAACTTCTGGAATTTTTTCAAGTTTTATACCCACAAAAATGGTTTATTTGAAACAAGTAAATAAATTTATTTAAATAGTTTGAAATAAAATTTTCATTCAAGATGAAAATTTTTTTCTAGTTCAGGTTCTGCTTATGTTGAATAAATTTTTTTTATTTTGTTATTTTTGGCATATTTTTTCATTTTTTTATCATCTGATGGAAATAAATTCTTTATAAATAAATAAGGATTGTTCTTATACTATGAAAATTTCTTTGTTTGAAATTCATAAAATGTTTTCTTAAATTTAATAGAAACTTCATTTGAAATTTATGAATTGTTTATTTGATACAGTGAAGTCCTTTCTTTTGAAACAAGTAAACAAATTAATTCACTTCGTTTGAGTTATTTAAATAGAAGCATTCTGGTTGAGTTTATGCTCAAGTAACAGTCTAGTATATTAAAAATAATTAATATAGAAGTGCAAAAATGACAGAGAGTATTATGAGAAAATTAACTTTTCGAGATTGAAAAGATTGAAATCTAAAAAAAAATCTCGAAGAATAAAAAAAATTCAACAGCTGAGAAATTGGGCCATATAATTCTCATCCGTCGTATTGCTTTTTTCAATGGGAATTATTGTAAACAATTAATTGAAAGAAATATCGAATCCGACAGGAAAAAATGATGAACGACATGATGAACGAAAGAGTTCATGGAAAAAATTATCAACGACGAGTGATAATTTTTCATTTTTTGAATTTATATTTCCTCGCTACACTCAAGGACTCACCTACGGCTCGTTCATCCTACCTTAACATTATAAATTTGGCTGCCCTTATCTTCAAACTCTCAAAACCGAGTCCGTGGCTCCATCCGTCGACCACTTGCGCAATTCACTCAATTTTCTCGAAAAATTATCGGCTGTCGTTGACGCCCCGACTACTCAGATATCCTCTACACCGACGTCGGCTAAAACGTCGAACATCTAGGGACCTTGAATGAACTAGAGCTTGGGGTGTTGACCGCAGTAGAACATAACCTGCATCATCAGTCTTGGGAACTGACAACCGTGAATATATAGTTCTTGTTGTTTCAGTGTTTCATCAGTTCTATTACCAGTGAAGTCCTACAATTGCCTGTATTCATCGTAAATTCAGGCCAATGAAGATGAATATCACTTCCGCAGGTATCAATCACTCGATTATTATGAATAATAGGAGTCATTCCTCTCAATTATCAGAAGGTCTGAACGTAAATTCTGAGGATGAGTTGCAGGTTTGGAGCACCTAACCCCAAAATCCTCAATAAAATGCACAATTTGCAGGAGCTATTGTCATAACTGTTGTCTTTCTGAGGCATCAAACGTCATTATTTTGAGATAATCGACCCCGTAATGTTCTCCAGAAAAATGAATGTCAGTAATTTGTTGATTTTTAATGACAGCCGGCATAATCTCCCTCCTGGAGGAGCCCATGCCAGATCTCAAGGTTTTTGCCTTGAAGAAACTCGATCTGATTGTTGATGAATTCTGGCCGGAGATTTCTGAAGCTATCGAGAAGATGTAAGTGTTTATATTCAAATTTCATCCCTGAAATATTCATAATTTTCCTCGGTGAATGAACAAAACATTGTTAGTTGGCCTCATAGTTATCTTTTTATAAATATAAGTTTTGTTCGTCGAAATGTTGGAGATGAATAATTACTTCATTCATTAGAATTCGATTTGCTTTAAATTTCGGTTTCTTATGTCTAAAACTAGGCATAACGGAGTTAATTCCATAGTTAACAGAAAAGAACAACTATTGAAAATTTTTTAAAAAACATTTTAAGTTAAACTTCCATCATTTCAAGATGATCTTGCGAATGAATAAGAAAATACATAGAAATAGAAATAGAAATATTTCCTTCACTTCAATCTTTAGTTGACAATTCACGATTTTGCCGGCACGAATTTCAAAAATGTAATTTCCTCTGTCATATCAAGTAAACAAACAAATGCCAAACTTGAGCATTATTGAACTCCTAAAAAACATTTTAAAAATCTGAAAAAAAATTAGAAAGTTTACTTTTGAGGAAAGATTAATGAAATAATTTTTAAATTGCATTCTTGAAAATTACGAGAATTTTTTATAAATAATTTATAAACAATCAATTTTCCACCATGATTTTTTCGAATCATTTGTTCGAAATCGTAAAAAATTTTTCATACTCAGAATTTTACCAGAAATCCATTTCATGCCTAAAAGATAAGATTTCCGAAAGATTAACCAATTTTAACTATTAATTTCTAAACGGCGAATATTAAAAAAAAAATTCTGTGAAAAATGTAATTTGAATGACGAAATGTAATTCACGATTTTCTTCACATTTTTCCCACTCAATTTACTTGACAAATTTGATGATTGAAAATGGTTGAGTCTATAATGTGATCAGTACCAAACTGTAAAGGACACTTGGATATCCTTAATCATAATTCCTGAACCTCGCAGTGAAATCCTCCACGAAGACAAGGCCTTCAATCAGCACGAGCTGGCAGCCCTAGTGGCGAGTAAAGTGTACTACCACCTAGGCAGCTTCGAGGACTCCCTGACGTATGCCCTGGGGGCTGGTGAGCTCTTCGACGTTAACGCGAGGAACGAGTACGTGGACACGACAATAGCGAAATGCATCGACTACTACACCCAACAGCGGGTGATGGAGGCCGAGGGGAGTACCCCTGCAGGCTACAAGGGAATCGATCCACGTCTCGAGGGCATCGTCAACAGAATGTTCCAGAGGTGTCTCGACGACAATCAGTACCGTCAGGCCCTCGGCCTAGCCCTGGAGACTCGACGAATGGACATCTTCGAGGCTTCCATAATGCAGTCCGACGACGTCGCCGGAATGCTCTCCTACGCTTTTCAGGTGAGAATGAGAAAGAATTCCATAACATACGAGAGAGAAAGGGTCAGGCGATTTCAAAGGAGTATAAACTTCGTTGAGTGGTTGAGTGTAACGAGAAAATATAACTTTAAAAGCCAGAAAATAAACGAGTGGATCATTGCACAGGTTAAGGCCCGGGTCTACTATCTTTCGAACGTTATCTCGATGTTTTTTTTTCATCTTTCGTCATCTAAAATTGTCAATTAAGTCCTGCATCGTGCAGAAGTTTTGAAAAATTATGAATGAATAATTAAAAAAAAGTAGAAAGAATTCTTAATTTTTTCAAAGAGCATTTTTACTTTATATTCAGAATAAGTTGAATAACAAGAAATTGAAAAATGTTCATTCTGCTTCCAGGTCGCCATGAGCCTCATTCAAAATCGAGGATTCAGAAACACAGTACTGAGGTGCCTCGTCAATCTCTACCGCAACCTGGGGACCCCAGACTACGTCAACATGTGTCAGTGCCTGATTTTTCTCGACGATCCCCTAGCTGTTGCTGAACTTCTGGATCGACTCAGTAGAGGCTCCCAGGACTGCGTCCTCATGGCGTATCAGATTGCCTTCGATCTCTACGAATCAGCAACTCAACAGTTCCTCGGGCGTGTTCTGCAGGCCCTGAGGGCTACTGCACCCATTCCCAGTGCTCTGATGGTTAAACCAATTGTCAAACCCACTGTTAAAGCTACTGAGGCTAGTGCTGAGACCCCTGTGGCCACGGAAAATTCAACGCCTGTGGAGGAGAAGGTGGAACGAAGTGTGGAGAGCTTGGTAATTATTTTTATTGTTTTCGAATGGGAGTTTTGGAATTGTTCAAATTTAAGTTTCGGATTTTTTGGCTTATATTGACCCATTATGATCCAAAAAGTCCGAAAATGCAATTTTCGTCATTTATTTCCCTCAAATGTAGCCATTGTTGAGCCCTATCGATCGACTTTAATTAAAATTTAATTCATTTAATAATTTTTTTAATTCTTAAATTATTTCAACAATCGGTTGTCCCACGATAACTAAAAATAATGTTTATAATGTTTTCGTGAAACGTATTCATAAAAAATGATCTCAACATCAAGATAATTCATCTGGTTAAATTTTCCTCCATCAAATGCAGATATTTTTCAATAAAAAATCTGAACGTAACAATTGCTGGTGTTGAAGAATAAAATACGTTTGAGAAAAAATGCTTATTCGTTCATTTTATTTATTTTATCTTTAATTGAACTTTTATTTTTGTTAGACGACTGAAGAACGCGAACAGCAAGAACGTGTAGACGCCCTATCCAGTATTCTCGGTGGAGAAGTATCCATCGACCTTCACCTGCAATTCCTCATCAGGAGTAATCACACAGACATGCTAATCCTGAAGAACACGAAAGATGCTATTAGGGTCTCCATATGTCACACTGCCACTGTCATTGCCAATGCATTCATGCATTCTGGCACAACTAGTGATCAATTCCTGCGGTACGTCTCTTGATTGATTTATTTTCTTTCGTGTCTGGAATATTTCAATGATGACATGATTCATATTATCAATATTTCACCAATTTCTTTCACTCATCAAAGTTAGAATTCATGTTAAAGATGATTAATAGTAAACAATTATTTTTTTTAACGTTTTAAATTAATTCTTCCTTGTTACATAACTTCACTGGAGTATGTTCATATTATTTTGAAGTAGTGTACACATCTCGATTATCACAGATTAAAATTTGAAATAAATAAGTGCATTCTCTCATATTTTCTTCGATAGCTGGAATATTTCAATGATGACATGAATCATGTTATCAATAATTCATTAATTTCTTGCACTCAATCAAGTTAAAATTCATGTTAAAAATGATCAATGGTGAGCAATTTTTTTTTGGGTATTTTAATGTTAAAATCAATTTAAATATTAAAATCTAAAGTAAATTTCAACTATAAGTTGTGATGTCTAGTATTATTGATGACAGCGAATTTAGAAGTGTTAAATAACATGAAGTCTTATAAAAAAATTATCTTTTCAAGGTCATTCTCTCATATTCTATATCACTCATATTTTCTTCCACATCAGGAATATTTGATTCATATTGTCAATAAGAGAATTATTATGGTTGTAGGGATAATCTCGAATGGTTGGCTCGAGCAACGAACTGGGCCAAATTGACAGCCACTGCATCGTTGGGTGTGATCCATCGGGGCCACGAGCAGGAAGCCCTCGCCCTGATGCAGTCGTATCTACCCCGTGACACTGGAGCTGGTGCTGGGTATTCCGAGGGCGGTGGCTTGTATGCTCTTGGGTTAATTCACGCCAATCATGGGGCTACCATCACAGATTATCTTCTTGGACAGCTGAAGGATGCCCAGAATGAGGTATTGAAAACGTTATCATAGAAATCAGTAGCGAAGTGGTTAAACGGTTTAAAGTGTCCATTTTGCTCCGGCCTGTCCCATATTAAAGTTTACATTATTTTGAAATTCGGTGGAAAAGAGAACGATTGCGAAGAGATTAATGTTACATTAGTGTTAAAAATATGAAAGAGCTTATGAACAGCTGAAAAATATTTTTGAACGATGATTTTGGAATTCAATATTGATAAAACTAATTTTAAAAAATTTCAAGTTGTTCTCCGTATTCAATCGTTAGAGACCAATTTTTCAAAAATTAAAGAATGACGCTTTTTAAAGAAAATTTATGAAGCCATTGAAATTTTTTAGAAAAAACGCGATAACTTTGATAAAAAAAATAGAGTATTTACTCCGAATTGTTGACTGAAAATATTTTTGAATGATGATTTTGGAATTCAGTATTGATAAATCTTGGACACATCTTCCAACAGTTGATCCTCAGGGAATGATGTATATTCTAGCGCATGAAAGAAATAATGCAGTCGATCAATAGATGGAGAGGGGGGAAAAATCAACATTTTAAAGGTGTTTGAATCAACACAATACTCTTCTGAAAATAATTTTTTGGGACAACTAAATCTAGTTTTGCGACAGGAATTTGTCATCACAGAGCACTTGTTAAATGTTTAGTGCAAAATGTTTGTGAATATTTTTTTTCTACCAGTGTAATGTGAAAAATCACAGTCCGTAGGACATGATAATTTGAGATTTCCGAAGGCTCTAAAAAATTGCAGAGATCTGGACCTGTACATAATCTTCTGGAAAATTTGGCAATCGTGCGGAAAACTCTCCAATTTACCAAGCCCCGATAAATCTTTCTAGCACATCCCACGGGGTTCTGGAAATCTCCGGAGATTTCTAGAAACTCCTCGATTAATTCAGGAGCTTACGAGATCTTTTATGATTGATGTGCTCCCCGGTATGCTTCGGAAATGGTCCAGAATATTCTAGAATTTTTCATTGAAAAGTTGATTTCATCATGAATGAATAATTCTCATTCTTATCTACTCACGCAAGGGAACTTCGTCTCTTTCAATATCAGTACATTTTTTTTCTACAATTAGCGATAAGAAGCCCTTTCACGTGTCGGATTTGTTATTCCTTTTTCCATTAATTGTTTATAATCATTGCAAAATCAATACGACGGATGAGAATCATATGTCCCAATTTATCAGCTGTTAAATTTTCATATTACAACAAATGATTTGCTCATGTCCTAATTCCTACGCTCACTGAATACGATTTTAATCATAATTACAATTCAATTCCTTCTAGAACACACTTTAGAGTGTGAATTCCTGGAATTCAATGTTGATTGATACTCTGGCAAAAGTGTGAGCCCACACTACTATCAATTTTTAATTAGTTGACACGGTAATTCAATTAATCTGCTGTTTATCTCATCAATATAATTCCGTGCTTAGAATATTGTCAGCTCGTGTTTTCAACACCAAATTAAAAATTAAAACTTCATTTGGAATATTGAGTCACAGCTTCTTTTTGTTCATATCAGAAATCCTTAAGGTAAAAAATGTGAGATAATCTCATGATTCTAGATATTAATTCTAATCAACTTTGTTCGAAGAAAACCTTAGTAAACGAAATATTAAAAAAGTAGAATTATTCTATTCTCCTCTTGCCTAAATGATTTGGACAATTATGATTCGTTTATTCATGTTTCATAGAATGGTATTCAGTTCTCTTTATTCAATTCTCAGAACATCGTAAAAATAATTAAATAACTTGATTCAAAATAACATTGCGGAGTAGAAAATAAAACGTGTTATGTGTGTTCAGACGAAAAAAAGTGTCAATCTAATAAAATCAAACAGTTGTCATCTCATTGATGCCATAATTTCATACTCAAACAAAAAGAACTTCTCATAAAAATTCTCATCCAATCAAAATCAATGATTGAAACGCTCATCATGAATATTTAAATATCCAAAATTAAAAGATGTCATTCCACTTCTGACGTGCTACAACATTTTCCACAGTTTGTGAACTTGTAATTCAATTTTCATATTGTCTCGAGGGCCTGCAATAGACCCCACGGTACGCAGAAACCTTTAGTATCCTTCATATCATGAAATAATTATTCTGACTTTTTCAGATGGTTCGTCACGGCGGATGTCTGGGTCTCGGTCTCGCCGCTATGGGGTCCCACCGTCAAGACGTCTACGAACAACTCAAGTTTAATCTCTACCAGGATGATGCTGTCACTGGAGAAGCTGCTGGAATCGCCATGGGCATGGTCATGCTGGGTTCTAAATCTACTCAGGCCATTGAGGACATGGTTGCGGTAAGAATCTCCTCTTTTTCAAAATTAAAAATGTCTGGATTTTATTTTCCATTTTGAATCGGTAGAAAGCGTTTTAAAAATGTCAAAAATCGCGAAGTCTACTTTTTAAAGAAGACTCGTAGATTAATCAAAATTTTTCAATTAAACAATTTTTTTAATTGAAAAAGCAATTATTTTTTGGTAATTTTAAATTAATGATTTTGTTGGCGCAAACAGGACTTGTTTGAGAACTTGTTCGGTTTCCTCTCAGTGCAGGGTATTCAACATTTCGCAATGGTTTTGTTATTTGAATTTATTAAATTTGAAACATTTGGAATTATTTTTCATTTTAAACTGTTAGAAAACTTTCATTTTATTATAAAATTACACTTTTTAGTCATTCATAAAACAATGGAAATGTTTTCAACAGAACTCTAGTAAAAAAGATACTGTATTTACTCTGCATTGTTCTCTCAGTGAAAATATCTTTAAATGCATCATGTAGTCGGTACGATTATAATTTTTTTCCCGTCCAATACCCTCGGGACTAAATAATGCTCTTCCAATCCCCATGGAATAGAAGATATCCGAGTGTTTTAAACATTTTTTTTCCGTTGAAATCCTTTGAAATATTTTCAGTTAAAGATCAAAGCTTCCTTTTAAATCCCATCTGACCTTAGAGTATTAAATACTTTGCTATAATTCTGTTATTTAAATTCAAAAGACCTGGAGTTATTCTCCATTTTCAACCGTTAGAAAACATATTTTTAATTTTAAAAATGACACTTTTTAAAGAAAATTCATAAAACGATCAAAATTTCAATCATTAGAAAACCTTTTGTTCGTTGAAAAATTGTCTCCACAAAAAAATACCTAAATCTACAATGCAATTGCTGCAAAAATCACGAGGAAAATACTATTCCTTCATTTCCCTTACATCCAAACCTTTTTAATCTATTTATTACAGCAGTTTTACTTCTATCAATTAAAATTTTCACTTACAAAAAAATCCAATTATAATGCCTGAAACGTCCTTTTCTGTTCTACAGTACGCCCAGGAGACTCAGCACGAGAAAATTCTACGTGGTCTAGCGGTGGGTATCGCGTTTACGATGTACGGACGTCTCGAAGAAGCTGATCCGCTCGTAACTTCATTATGTGCTGACAAAGATCCGATTCTGAGGAGGAGTGGAATGTACACTCTGGCTATGGCATATTGTGGCACTGGGAATAATCAAGCGATTCGAAAACTTCTTCACGTTGCGGTAAGTATTTTTATTGGACACTCAAGGCATTTATTTCATTTTTTCTGTGGTTATTACCAGTTTAAAGTAGCGTGAACATTCCTTAATGTTAAAGTTAAAAATTGTGGATGCTGTTTAAATGGGGGTTGATATAAATAAATTTATTATTATTGACCAGAATTAATTTAGAAGGGCTTAATAACACGATTAATGAGGAACCGGCGAGAAAAAAAATGCAGCCAATTTTATGAAATTTTTTAAGTGCATTCTTCGATATATTCCGCAGCCCTGTGCGGAGTTTCAGATTGCTGCAGAGAATGGTTCAAATGAAATAAATTATTTAAAAATCGCATTTAACTCGTGTTCTCATGGCAAATGTAGAAAAATCCACATCATGAACGTAAAAATGCAGCCAATGTCACGAAATTTCGTCCACGTGTGACATATTGATAAATACACCTTCTGCAAGAAAAATTACATCGGTTCAGAATATTTTTTAGCCAAAATTACCAAAAAACCACAAAAAATCAGAATTTCTGCGCGCGCAGCTGTGAACTGCGACAACGCAGCACCTGCCGATCGGGTGGGGATAAACACGGTAAATTCAAACGTGTATAAAAGAGAGTCGTGGATGTAAAGGGATCTCTGTTTGAGGTTACTTCACAGAGAGGCCCTGGGATTCATTTACTATTATTTTTCTCATCGATAGGAAATTAGAACGACGTGGGTGATGAATTTTTCGGATAAACGAGTCGCGATGGAAAAAATTTACACGCGTTTATGCACGTGACTGTGTACAGCGAGAACCTTCACTAGGGCGTGACAGGCTTACCAACTCTGAGAAACAAAGTATTATGGCGGGCCGACGTTGCCACTTTTTTTCACAAATTAATTATTTTCCATTTATGATTAAAATTGAATATAAAAATGTTTTGATGCGTGCGCGATGTAGGAAAAAATATTTGTTGGGCATTTTCAATTCATTTTTCCTCATTGCACTCAACAAATCGTCTAAAGTATGTTCATACTATTTTTAGAACGAAAGGGGGAAAAAGTTAATCTCAAAATGGCTCTCCCCTGAAACCCCTTTTTTAACGTAAAAAATTGTATCGATCGATGGAGCAATTTATTGCATGCAATGAAATTTAAAAAGACTCTAAAATCAATCTATATATTGAACGCAACTAGATTATTGAGATATTCCAGTAATGGATCCAGTAACTCAATCAACTCAACAAATTCTATTGGCTTTTAGCGCCCTTAAAGCACTTTGAGATGTTGCCCCAGTTTTATCTTTCCTCTCTCCCCCACTTTCCAATTCCGTGGGGACCTGATCAGTGACCAAACCGTCCAGTCATCAGAAAACTGATGAGATTTGTTAAAGAATTGATGGTGAATAACTTCAATCAATGGTATAAAAGAGAGTTGGAGAGTTTCAAATCGATATGTCTTACAATTTTATTCTTTTTCGTTCAGTATACTCGAGGCGAAATAATTCTCTTCGAATCCCCATCGAGTTGCGGATATCCTTTACTTTAGAGAAGTGCTTTAGATATATATTTTTTGTTTCGTTGAAATCCTTCCAAATATTTCTACGCAACAGATCCTCTAAACCCCATTTGACCCGAGGGTAGCGAACGTTTTGCAGTGATTTTATTCTCGAAAATTCAAGTGTCTGGATTTTATTCTACATTTTAAACCATTAGATGCAGACGACTTTTTAATTAATATTTAGGAAATTATTAAAAGTTTTTAACTAGAACTTTAGTTCAAAATGCCATAACTCTAGTAAAAATTTCGATATTCACTTCAATTTTTTTTCTCATTGTGAATATTTGTGAATCTATGTAGTCCCTACAGTTCTATCATTTTTCATGGAATTGAGAATATCCGAGAATTTTCAACTTTTTTTTAAACCCATATTTTACCCTACGATCGTGAACATTTTGCAATGATTTTGTTATTTAAACTTGAAAGATCTGGATTTTATTCTCCATTTGCAACAGTTAGAAACATTTTTTAAAAAATATTTTTAAAATCACACTTTTTAAAGAAAATTCTTAAACTGAATTAAATGTTTGCACCAGAATTCTAGTGGAAAATGCAATAACTCTAGTAAAAATAGCAATTTATCTTCCAAATTTTGTACTCCGCACGAAATTGAGAAGTTCTCTTATCCTTAAAGAGCATCCCAATAAAAAGCCCGTATAATTTCTTGAATTACTTCCTTGAAGGTGTCTGACGTTAATGACGATGTGCGTCGCGCAGCAGTGACAGGTCTCGGATTCCTCCTATTTAGGTGAGTAATTATCATAATAAATTGAAATTTGCATGTACAAACTGAATATTCCGAACTCAAACAACAGTTGTTACAAACTCAACTATCAAACTCTCCACCTCCACGATTACCTGTTTATTCATCATTCGGTTTCGTTATCAACTTGAAAAAGTTTTCCAATTATTCATTGAAGGGTGCAGTGAAACTACATGCAAAATTAGCTACACTTGACGGAGGAAACTTATGAGTTTCTATTTGAGTTTACCATAATCAAGGGGCCAATTTGCCGTTGTACTCTTGAAATGATAAAACTCGTTGGGAGTCCATTGAAAATTCTACGGTCCTGAAACCTTTTTCTCGGATGTGAATACTTTCTGAAAAAATATCTCGAACGAATGGAGAAAGTAAGGCGGTTTTCATGAATGAGTACAATCGTCCTGCGTCGAGTTTTCATGAAGCGCGCCTAACAAACAACAGAGAATTGAATACCATTCTATGAAACGTGAATAAATGAATCATAATTGTTCAAATCATTTAGGTCAGAGGAAAACAGAATAATTATACTTTCTTAATATTGCATTTACTAAGGTTTTCTTCGAACAAAGTTGATTGGAATTAACAGCTAGAATTATGAGATGATCTCACATTTTTGACGTTAAGGATAGGAGAATCTGAATGCAATATAGTGAAAATGATGATCGATTTTTTCACTTTGAACAAATAATATTAATATCCAAATACAAAATTTCTGATATGAATAAAAAGAAGCTGTGACTCAATATTCCAAATGAAGTTTTAATTTTTAATTTGGTGCTGAAAACACGAGATGACAATATTCTAAGCACGCAATTATATTGATGAGATGAACAACAGATTAATTGAATTACCGTGAGAACTAACTAAAAATTGATAACAGTGTGGGCACGCACATTCACCAGAGTATCAGCAAACATTGAATTCCAGAAATTCACACTCTAAAGTGTGTTCTAGAAGGAATTGAATTGTAATTATGATTAAAATCTTATTCAGTGAGCGTAGGAATTAGAACAGGAGAAATCATTTATTGTAATGTGAAAATTTAACAGCTGATAAATTGGGAGAAATTATTCTCATCGGTCGTATAGCTTTTTGCAATCATAATGATTATAAACAATTAATTGAAGAAAGGAATATCGAATGAAAGGGCATAAAGATCTGTACAAGCGTTCGAAAGATCATACATCAATTAGAAGAAAAATGTAGAGTTAATTTCCTCCGCCGCAGCTATTTCAAATCTCAAGAGTATTTCGCCATCAACTAATGGAAAGCGAGTTTTCACCTTGGTAATCTGACATTAACACCTTCGTGGTCACAGACGCCTGAAAGCATAGTTCCCAGGAGGGAGGGAAACAGTGGGTGTAGGACTCTCCGGGTGGGGATGCGGCATTGTGAGCCAAAGTTGGAGAAATAGAGATAGACCTGTAACCAAGGTGTTAACAAGTGCAGACATCCTTCTCCGAGATGAGTCGCAACTCTAGATTGGTTCAGCGTAATTCTAATCAGCGCATTAATTCAGATGGAAATATGAATCCCAGACGCTTCATCTTCACTTCATCATTCATTGTTGCTACTGATTTTTTGAAATGTCAATTGCTGATGGGAATTGGTGTTTCTGATAGCACAAGCTTCAAAAAGGCAATATGTATGATGATTTAATTTTCTCCTCGCCTCTTTCTGCGCGTTCAAGGATAGTGGTGCATGCAGTCATCTCTGGGGTTTGTCACTCATCATCATTTCAATATTCCTGGGTTCGCATTGACTGCCAAATTCTGAATACCGAGGAAGTCCTCTCAAACTTCCCTCCGAAGATTAAAAAAAAACATTCTCATAATCGCCCATGTAATTGCCGTCGGTATTCCCTCTTCAAGAGAACTTTAAAAATTTGATAATATAAGAGTTGAGCCGGCCGTTACGAGTGAAAAGCCGAGCACACATTTTTTAATAAGCCCATGAGTTTCAACTTTTATTATAAAATTGATAAGCTTTTAGAGTTAACCCAGCAAAATCGGATAGTAAAGTGGTTGCAAAGGTAACAGTACCCTGTCGACGTGTAGTTGATGCAACGCTTCACCGATGTTGCCTAATTCAGATGGAAACACGAATCCCAGACGCTCCATCTTCACTTCATCATTCATTGTTGCTATTGATTTTTTGAAATGTCAATTGCTGATGGGAATTGGTGTTTCTGATAGCACAAGCTTCAAAAAGGCAATATGTATGATGATTTAATTTTCTCCTCGCCTCTTTCTGCGCGTTCAAGGATAGTGGTGCATGCAGTCATCTCTGGGGTTTGTCACTCATCATCATTTCAATATTCCTGGGTTCGCATTGACTGCCAAATTCTGAATACCGAGGAAGTCCTCTCAAACTTCCCTCCGCAGATAAAAAAAAACATTCTCTGCCGGCGGTATTCCCTCTTCAAGAGAACTTTAAAAATTTGATAATATAAGAGTTGAGCCGGCCATTACGAGTGAAAAGCCGAGCACACATTTTTTAATAAGCCCATGAGGTTCAACTTTTATTATAAAATTAATAAGCCGCGAGAGTTAATCCAGCAAAATCAGACAGTAAAAGGGCTTGCTACGGTAGCAGTATCCTGTCGATGTGTAGTTGATGCATCGTCTCGCGGATGTTACCTAGCAACCTTGTTACCGCCTGATTTTGAGGATAAACTCAACGGCTCTATTTATTCATAACCACGCCTCGCCAAGAAATTTCTAATAATGACGCAAATTGCTCCATAATAATGCCGTTAATTGATTTCTGGGGCGGCTAGGAGTATGCTTTTGCTCATTTAACGGGATGAAAATATCGTCTACTCCATTATCTTCATTTTCAATTTACCGGCTTGTCTGCATGGACGAATATATTTTGTAGAAAAACTTAACGAATTCTCTGGATAATTTCATCAGTTTTTCGCTGATTCTGTTGAAAAATTACGCATTTCTAATGCGATTTTTTTCAATAAAAATGTTTAATGGGACATCCCGAGTCGAATAATTGGACCTGACAAGTTCTACTTAGGTTTTTCCGTTCAGAACTGGATAGGTCTTGGGATGCCTCTTCCCAAGTGCTTTCGAGACCTTTCTACCTCTGGTTATGTCCCATTTCAGCACTTGTTAGGTGTAAGCAGAACTTGTATTCAGACTTTCCAAATCCTTGCCGGTCCCCGTAATTCTATGGGCCTATATTAAATCTGCGTTCATATCCCTGTTTACTCATGCGTTATTGAAATAAAAAATGCAATTATTGTTTTTTTTTTAATCTCGAAAATCGACATTTCACGGGAGGGTGGAGGGGAGATGCATGTATGTGGAGGCTTGACATTTTTATCCAACAAGCGGAGAAGGTTGCAGAATCTATTCTAGCCACTCTTGCCCCTCCGCTTGCATGCATTGTCCAAATAAAAAAAGAAAGTGTTAACAAATCTGACCCTTGTTCCAAGTAAAAACCGAAAATCTGACCCTGTGGCCGCCGGTGAAATTTTTTTTTTCAGTTTTCACTTTTTCCACATACTTTTGAGAGTTCTGAATAGCCCGTCGCTTAAATAGTTGGAATCAACATTCACCCGGCTAAAAAATTCGATTTTGTTGAAAGTCGACTTTCTCCCGAGAAAAACAAAAAATCTGACCCTTTGAAAACTTGAAAAAAAAAAAAATCAGTTTACACTTTTTCCACATACTTTTGAGAGTTCTGAATAGCCCGTCGCTTAAATAGTTGGAATCAACGTTCACCCGGCTAAAAAATTCGATTTTGGTGAAAGTCGACTTTCCCCCTGGAAAAATCCAAGATCTGACCCCTTTGGGTCCGGGTGAAAAATTTTTTTTTTCAGTTTTCACTTTTTCCACATACTTTTGAGAGTTCTGAATAGCCCGTCGCTTAAATAGTTGGAATCAACGTTCACCCGGCTAAAAAATTCGATTTTGGCGAAAGTCGACTTTCACCCTTAACCCACGTGAAACTGAAATATTTTTTTCCCCATTTCTGTCACCTCCGAGGGTTTCATTGGCATCAGGGGGTCAATAAATACAGAATCAACGTTCACTATTTTTTATTTAAACACCGCCTGCAAACGGGGAGATGAGGGTGGCTAAAATATATTCTGCAACCCTGTCTCCTCGTTGGCTACAAATTTCAACCCTCCGCATACATGCCTTCCCCTTCACCCGGTCGTAAAATCACGCGTTCTCGGTAGCATCGAGGAGGGCTTCTCAGGACCGAAAAGAACTGAGGATTCGAATGGTCTCTGGAAAAGTACGTCGCAGAACTGATTCGGACTTACCAGGTCCATCTAGGTCTGGGGAGATCTTGAAAGACCTGTGTACGTCCAATCAGAACCAAATCCTCGACTCGGGTCCTCGACTCGGGATATTATACAGAAAAATCAACAGAATTGTATTGAGATATTTTCTATAACAATTTCTCTGCTCAAAATTTTCAATTTCTATTATTCAATTTTTTAAATGAAAGTAGAAATAATTGTGAAATTTTGCAAAAAAAAAATCCTGTGGAAAATTTCTCAATAGCAGAAGTACGATGGAAAGAAAAACGTGCGTGTGTAGTTTTTAATTTTCCTCCAAAAAAATGGTCACTTTATTCTCTACTGCTGAAGTTGCAAAAAATGTGATAATATGTTGAGAATGCAAATGAGGGTTGAAGTATAGCAGTGATCACACTCGAGTGCAGCCAATTAGCAAATCGCAATTAGTGCATGATTTTCAGCGTTCTCGATAGATAAGCCTCGATTTTTGCAAGTGTTCTCATTCCTATTACACTGTGGATGAGATTTTTCGCTCTTATTCATCAATAAATCACTGTTCATTGGTGTCTATAACTTGCCTCATTAACTAAAATAATGACTCCAATCGTATTTCACTCTTGATAGACTCTTGGGACTCAAAATGATTAAAATGATTAGTTACCTTATGCAAATTGCTTAATTTTCGCAAGTAAAACTGTTTCACTCCACCAAATTTTCTCACGTGGAACATAAAGTTTTTCGGCAAAGCTAATTCTTCCTCTCAGCGTATAATAAATAACAATCTTAACGGATGACAGAGTCTAAACCAACACTGAGAGTGATCCGTCTTTTGCTCATTCCACCCACTCGAAAATCCCATCCAGGAATTTCGTCTGATGTCAGAAAGATGTAAAACTCTGTAGAAATGTTTCCTCTTTGATGGATAAATAGAAGTCGACGGCGTCTTTGTTTGAGGGATTATCCACGATCAGACATTTCTCATCTCAGATATTCCAGTAAAACGGATATTTCTTTCATCGATTATTCTGTCGTCGAGATACTGTCTCTCATTTTATCCCCGGTATTGTGTCAATAATTCTTATTGTTGAGTTTTCACAGCAACTTTAGATATCATAATTCGGAAATTCGGTTTCCCTTGTGCTACCTTGGGGCGTTCAATTTCCCTGCGTGAATGACAACCGTAGGGTAACTCATTTCCCACTGAGGAAATGTGTGCTTTCCGCGGTAGCTGCAGTTACATGACCTATGACCATTTTCAGCGTCATGAGGGGGGAAACAGTTTTTGGGGGGATATATCACGGAAACTCTTGTGTGTGGCTGGCGGGAAACAGGTCAAACTCCCTGCGAGCATTTGCGGTTTTGATACTGGCGAACTTCGGATATATGATGCGACAAACTTTTTGGTGAATAGGGATTGGCAAAATAAGGGGGGGAGGGTCAATATATGGGCAGTTTATAATTTTTTTAATGAAATATGTGGGGGAAAAAGCGCCGAGTGAACGTTTTGATGTGTTGCTGTGGAGAAATGAAGGTCAGTGTTGAATAATTTCGGCTGAAATTTCCGATACACTTCGTGGGGATTCTATCAAGCGATAGTTTCACTGAAATTTCAAGGATTTTTCTCACTGAGAATTCATAATTTCATGAAAAAGTCAATGTAGGAGGACAAGTGAGAAAGACTACCGGTTTTTAATGAATGTCGTAGAATCTAAGGCCGACAGCAAATTTTTTATCATCACCTTTTTTGTAGCCCTTAATTAGCCCCACAAAAAATGTCATTACGAAAATTTCGCAATCTCTCTCGGATTGTGAGATATTCCGCGAAAACTCAGCTAAGTCGACTCAAATCGTTTTACCGCCTCATCACTAAAATAGACTATGTCCCCTGACCAGATAATTTCACCCAAGACAACATCATCACCACATGTTGACCTCTCACAATCATCAATCTAAATGATATCCTCCAAACAGTTTGCCTAGAGCTGCGTCAGTGAATGTCTACTCAAATCCTAAACGGTGGCCACCGCTAGCCCCTGAAATTGGCGTTATCATAGCTGTCCGATGCCAACCCCTCGTCATGTTAATAGGAGAGAAGCACTCACCATGATTCTCGATGTAATAGACGCCAAGCACGTCGAGATAACCATCGATATATAAGTGCCCCTCTATTGAAATCCGACAGGGCTCCAGATAGTTCATAAATGGACCTATTAGTGAACACCTCTTTGATTGACCTCAACACAGATTGAGATGTAAATTGAAACTTTCTTACCACTTGACTTTTCGCAGATTCAGTGCACTTTGAGGATTGTTGGAAAAATCGATCATCTCGATTCCGCATGAAAGAGTTCGCTTTATTGAAACTCTAGATTCCAATATTTCAATTTCAAATGATGACGTGCCCATGGGAAATTGGGAAAAAATTGCCGCACTTGGTGGATAATGCGCGAGGAGAAGGAAATTGCGCACAATAACGTGAATGATCCTACGCTCGTGTAGCTAAGGTGAACATATTCTGTAACCGGTGAAAAAGGGAGACAACACAATATTCAAATGGTTGGGCGGTTTATTAATTAGTTAGTTACAGAAGATGAGTCGTCGAAGAGATCTCCAAAGAGAATGAATCAATCCAAGTTATTCCAAAAGACAGTCGTTGTCAAGGGGGTTCCGTGTCGTCTTCAAGATGATGGAAAATTGAATTATGATTCGAAGGGGGACACGTAACAATATCATTAGTCCAATATTTCTATTGAAATGAGTGTAGAGATGCAGTGTTTTAAATTAGATATCAGAAAGTAAAAACTTCAGAATTAGAATTCACTTATATTAAATAATCATGATAATTACCATTTTTTAATTGATAATCGTCCATAAACGTGGAAAGTCCCATGTCCCTACGCTCGCTCATTCGTCCCCATGCACGTTTGACACATGTCCCTATCGTCTCGTGATTTGAATGATATGGAAAAGTTATATCCGAACTAATTACATCGTGAGTACCCTATTTGGGATAAAGCAACATTAAAAAATATCTCGAGCCACGAAATTATATTTCAATTGGACAGTCCAACCTTTTCAATGATTTTTTCATGCGTTTAGTCCGCTACCAGTTGACAGTTGGTTGCAAAACGAGCATAGGATCAATGCCATTTCCATTGTACCTATTCTTTTAATTGCCGCCATTTCTGTGAAATATCACGATATTACTATAATTTATGCATTTTCATTGTTTTTTTAACCATCCGCAATCTCAGCCAAGGGATTTTTAATACCATTTTACTATTATAACGGAGATATCAACATTTTTAAAGTGTGAGTTTCTTAACTTGCGGCTTAAGAATTCACTCTGTCGTAGCATCAGTTGATGTGAATGGGATTTTTCTCACCTAATCTTGAATAAATCACTGTTCATTGGTAGCCACAACTTTCCTTATCAACTAAAATAATAACTCCAATCGTATTTCACTCTTGAGAGAGTCTTGCGACTCGAAATGATTAAAATGTGATAGCTCACGACATCTGAAAAGGAACATTCATGACGAAACAACTGTCTAAAAATGTCACTCCTCTTTTAATATCCTGAAACTCCTCTCAGCCTCGCGGAAAACTGCCTAAAGTTGAGTGGAAATTACACTTTGGAGAAGGTACTTTTTCTACCACTACCCCAGTGGGCGGGGGATAGTCCACTCCATATCTCATGGAAGACTCTCTAACGAGGTCAAGCAGTATATTGGGAGGCGTCGAGTGAGGTTGGGGGTGAAACTCCTGGAACTGTGTGGAAGGCTTCAATATTGAGCCCTTTAGCGGGGTGATTTTTTTACCCTCAACGAAAAATATAATGGCGCATACTGTGCGAGTGCTTGTTAGACTTGTATCAACACTTGAGTTGAGAATACATGAGGGGTGATGGACGATAGAATCCGAGCTGTTCACATTCCTCGCACCCGAATCACTCTGAATAGGCCTCTTCAGCTTAGAATACTGGTCTTGTCTTGCTCATCGGAAGGATAGGGTGTGAAGGAGTTAGTAATCACGAGGTGAAAATTTCATTTCGAGTTTATTTCAATTTCCATTTGTTTTTTATTGATTTAATGACACGCAGTTCGTTTGAATTCAATCAATCAACGGACAGCTAATGATTTCATTGCTACATTTTTATCTCGATTATCGCAATGATCGTCTTGGCTTTCTCACGGGTATTCTATTCTCTATTATGATATCGCACAACAATGTTTTTTCGTCTTTTTCGCAGATTTGTCACATGATAATTCACTAATTCGTACTTCATGTTTGTTTAATATAACGCGCTGAAACTATTCTCTACAACTACTTGATTCCTCAGCAATTGGTTAGTACCTCAGATATCAAACACCAGTCTTGAAAATATAACCAATACTATAAAAAAATTTGCATCATTAATCACGACATACTAGTAATTGAAAGTTCCACATTATCCCCTAGTAGGCTAGTCACAAATAATCGTTATCAACGAGTAAAGTGATTGCAGTAACAATAATCTAGAGTATCATATAGTCTCTAAAAATAGGTTGTTTTGCTAAATGTACAGAGATTGTTCCTTCGCTCAATGTATCCAGAAATTCGGTTCTCCATCCTCCCCTTCACAGAAGGCGACAAAGGTGATTTCACATTTTATTTTGATCTATCGCTTTTTCCGCGTATTTATTTTGCCTCCTGCACTCTGAGCCTCTCTCACATTTCACCCGTACTTCCACAACTGTTTGCACGTTCCCACCAAATCTAGTACATCTTAACTAAGCCAATTTCCGAAGAAATCAGGCGGTACGAGCAAAGCTTCATACTTCAGTGACGACAACAACGGGTCGCCCATACCCCACCTACCTTGTTGTTCGTCATGATGATTCTCTATATCGGCACATAAGTACCTTCTTGAAGGCTTGCCTGAAGACTTTATTAAAAATTGTATAGAAAATAGGATTTATCATGGAGCTTGCATAACCCAGCCACGTGACAAGATCAAATATCTTCTTATTAATCTGTTTTTCACAGTCTGGACACACAGCTGGTATGAGATTAAGGACAAAAAATGGTGACCAAAGTACCACAAATGTGAAGAATATAACACCCAGTACTTTAGTAGCTTTCTGCTCAAGTCTTATGATCCTACCATGTCTCGAGCTATTTCTGGATATAACACTGCTTGTACGTGAATGATGGTCTCGCACACTGCTTGTGTATCTCAATAAACAGGGTGAGGATGCATCTCTCTTTGATAATATCGTTGATGTTGTTTGTGCTCTCAGTGTCGCTGCTCGACGAAGTTCACCGGGTCGCGAAGGCGTTCGCACAGTTCTTGTGCTGCCTAGAATCAAATTAAACAGCTAACTGCTCAAGTGTTTCACATAACAGAAATTATCCACTTACCAATCATCGAGCCTCTCCTCCCGGTCCTCCACGTTACGACGGAGTTGGCTGTCTCGCAATTCTTGGACTCACTCCTCGGATTCCGATGCAAGCCAACTTCCGATGTTTTGTTGATTGACTTGAAATTATCGCCTGAGATGATGACGACTTCCTTTCCACTCTGGGAGAAAGGCCTCTTTGAAGATTCCCCGAAGTACGGACATGTGCATCTTGTGGGGAGAGTGACATCTCTCCTCTCCCCAGTTTTCGAATTCTCCCGATAAATCTCAGTCCTCGCGACATTCTTGGAGAGTGTGGGCGGTGCCCTTAACAACTCGCTTGAGTCAAAACTGAAGGTTCTTTTGCGCAACTCCTTGGGCGAATCCAGCATAACTCTTTGAAGATATGCCTCGTTGTAAGTATATGCACGTCTCCGTGATCTCCAGGGTGTTGGTTGGTTAGCCTCATCCTGGAATGTTGTTAAACTAACCTTTGAGCCTGCTTCACTGCTGGCTGCACTTCCACCGCTCCTGAAATATTATTCAAATAAGTGATGAGAAAGATAAATCTTTGAAAGCAATCGCTGAATCTTTCCAGATTGATGGCTCAAGAGGAGATGAATAGAGTCTCGAATATACCTCCAAGTAATCAAGGACTTTTCGTAGTGAGTGGTGAAAACCCTATGGTAAAAAAAAAGTACATCAGACTGTTGCAGCAGTTCGGTCTTATTGGCCTTTCCCAACCAATTCTGGGAAAAAGCCTCGGCCTCCGGCATTACCCGATTAGAAATTTTATCAGGCAACCCCTGCAGTCATATAACGACAAATCTCCTTTTATGATCAAATAAGCGTATTATAGAGTCCGGTCAGAGGATTTATTCTTTTCATTGTCATCAGTGGAATTAATTGATCTTCAGTGCGATTCAACTACCCCTTTTAATTAAAAATATTCACGGCTTCTCTCGGTGGATATTTTTACTGAATAAGTGCACTCGTGCGTGAATTGAATCACTCCCGCAGAAAACACAATGGCAATGACCTATGAGGATACACAATTTTTTTTAAAGACATCGTTCGCGGGAGGAAGCTAACGTGGAATCAGAAGTGATGAATAGTGAATGCTCTACTTTAACAAATCCAATCCTCGCACTTCTCTTCTCTCGGTGTTTCATATCGCGGAATGTTCCCGCAGAACGTGCTTCGCAAATACTCATCCAACGCTCTAGAACAATCCATCTAATCCTACTCTAGCGGCTGGAGGGTGGTAGAGTAATACACGGGTAAGAAAGAACTTGGCAAATGTTCGTGGTATTCCGAGAATGGCAAATACGCGAGGTAACTTGATGGTGTTTAATGCCTTTTAATGGCACAATTCATTTCACATTTTTCCCCTTCATTCTTTTTTTTCGTCCGACGGAAATGAGTCCCAGTGGAAATCTTTATTCTATCCCTGACAATGGAAGTGGAGATGCTTCCGACTTTGCTATCCCCCCCGCTTTTCCAGTGTATTTGGCCGGGAATAATTTTCCGCAGTAGGACGAGAATGCGAGTGAAAATGATCGTCCAACTAATCTGGCTGAGTAAACCAACCAGATATTCCTACAACTTGCAGAGTAACCAAAAGTTGGATGAAAATTTAACAATGCAATCGATTTCTCACCCAACTCTGAAGCTGGAACGCAGCTGAGTAGATAGTTCATACTCCTGCTGTTGTGTGATTGATCTTGATGTGGCGATCGATGCTTGCCCAAGTCCAAATGGTGCACCACCTTCCAAACCTCTCGATAGTTTCAGCATTTCAGCGCCAAATGCACGTAATGCCGCCATTGCCGATGGTGGTGGTTCACTCTCTGGTAACCAAAGATCGTGTGTGTCTAATGTTGTTGGCTCGGTGTCGGTTGATGCTGCAGATGTGTGCTGTGGTATCTCACTACTTGCCCCATTTTCTCTGTTACCCAACAGCCGTCGCCATGTACTTTGTCGGTCGAAACCTGCAACTTGGAAATGTCACACTGTTTGCATTCTTTTCACCTTGTTATTTCTTCGTCAGTAAAGTTATTTCTCTTTCATGTTGTATGCATGAGTTGTACCAACTATTAATGAATTTTTCATTCTTCAACTAACCTTTTGGCCGTGCACCACTCAGACTCTCGTGCTGTTCCGCCAATAGGCGAACTGTTAGTGCGTATGTCAGTAACATAACACCGAGAGGGATGTAGAAGCATATGATGCTACCAATTAGCTTATAGAGTGGATCGGGTATTTGACAATCACCATCGACCAGCACGGAGGCGTCATCCTGAAGCATAAATTATTTTTTTTTCTTAACCTGGTAACACCCATACACATTTACATTGCAGTGGATCAATACCACGGGAGAATAATTTATTTTCGTCAAAGAAAACTCCTTGACACAAATACTCAAATGGAGATTTGAATGATTGAGAAAAGATTCGCGGAATTTAACTACATCTGTTTGACAGAAGTGAATGCTTTGTTTTCATGTATGCAGTTGTTATTGATGTTTACAGAACACCGGAGCAGTGCCCAAGTGTTGTCTCTCTTCTGGCTGAGAGTTACAACCCACATGTGAGATATGGCGCTGCAATGGCACTTGGAATAGCGTGTGCTGGTACAGGTCTGAAGGAAGCAATTGCTTTGTTAGATCCCATGGCCAACGATCCAGTGAATTTTGTTAGACAAGGTGCCCTCATTGCTTCTGCTATGATCCTCATACAGCAGACTGAGGCAACTTGTCCGAGAATCAAAGAGTTTCGGGCTCTCTATGCCAAAGTGGTGATCGATAAACATGAGGACGTCATGGCGAAGTTCGGAGCCATCCTCGCTCAGGGTATCATCGATGCTGGTGAGTTTGATTATGACAATCTACGTTTATGCTTTGGTGTTCTACCTCGCCGGTTTCAGTCGAGGTTTTTTGACCGTTGAAGTATTCTATTTTGAGTTGATGACTGCAAGCGCTTCGGTGGTCTTCAGCAATTAGACGATTAAAGAATAATTGATTGAGGAAGCCCTCATCAGGGGTTTTCGTTGTTCTTTTAAAAGACAAAGACACCAATAGAATGAACCTTTTCAAAAGTTCTAGGAGTAAAGCTTGATGTAAAACCAAATCATGTTTATTTTTCGAACTTAAAGTATCGTCAGGTCGTAACATTGAATCGCAGGTGTACCTCGGCGATTTGAGTCGAGATTTTTTGACCGTTGAAGTATTCTATTTTGACTTGATGACTGTAAGGGCTTCGGTGGTCTTCAGCAATTAGACGATTAGAGAATAATGAAATGAGGAAGCCCTCATCAAGGGGTTTCGTTGTTTTTTTAAAAGACAAAGACACCAATAGAATGAACCTTTTCAAAATTCCTAGCCAATAATCATGATTTTCAACATGTGTGAAAATCATGATTATTTTTCGAACTTAAAGTATCGTCAGGTCGTAACATTGAATCGCAGGTGTACCTCGGCGATTTCCGTCGAGGTTTTTTGACCATTGAGGTATTCCATTTTGAGTTGATGACTCTGTATTGGCCTCAGTGGTCTTCAACAACTAGACGATTAAAGAATAATTGAATGAGGAATTCTTGTAGATGAACCAAAGTTTCGACTTCCTGGGAAGCCCTCATCAGGGGTTTTCGTTGTTCTTTTAAAAGACAAAGACAACAATAGAATGAACCTTTTCGAAATTTGTGGGAGTAAACATGATGTAAAACCAATCCATGTCTATTTTTCAAACCAAAACTGTAGTCAATCCGTAACATTGAATCGCAGGTGTGCCTTGAGTTTGCAAGACTCAAGCAGCACGAAAATGCGAAAAATAAAGTGTCATTTAATACCTCAGCTGTATTATTGGTACTACACTGCGTAATGAGATACCCCCGCTCTCAAGCGTTACTACCGTCACGCAGGGCTGCACCGTAGTTTGCATTTTGAGTAAAGTGCGTGTGAAAGAGTGCCACTAGAAAAAAAGTTGGTAAAGAGAACCATGAAAAAACATGAACGTTGGATCGGTCACTGATAATTGATGAACCAAATGCGGAAGCGTCCCCTTGACACCAGAAAGGGGGAAAAGTTGAATTGCCGCCAAGTTTCCAAGAATCCTCTCATTCACTCCCTATTGTTTCCTTAGAAGCAAAACTTACTCATATATCATATCTTTCTCAACAGGTGGACGTAACGTCACTGTCTCCCTACAATCTCGAACTGGTCATACTAATATGTTGGCCGTTGTAGGAGCACTCGTATTTACCCAGTACTGGTACTGGTTTCCACTAGCTCACTGTCTTGCTCTAGCATTTACCCCAACCTGTTTGATAGGCCTAAATGCTCAACTCAAAATGCCAAAACTTGAGATTCGCTCTAATGCACGTCCAAGCGTTTATGCATATCCAGCACCTCTTGAGGAGAAGAAACGTGAGGAGCGTGAAAAGGTTACAACAGCTGTATTGAGTATCGCTGCTAGGGCAAGAAGACGTGAATCGGAGAGACGTGTACGTCACTCACATGAATTAATGGAAGTGGTAAGTTGATGGAATTTATTATCCAGTTTCGTCTTGAGAGAAATGTGTGAAAAATGAATCAACGGATTTACGTGCACGGTGGGTGTTACTGCAGTCATATTGGATATCATTTTTCTTCTGTGCAACAGCACTTCGTGAACTCAATTGTTTTTTTTTTCGGAGCGGTTCACTCCCTTTGAAATTATATTTGAAATGTCTTTTAGGATCCACCTACTGTAGAGACGAAAGAAAGTAGTGAAATTAAAGAGCCAGCGGTAACTTCATCCTCTGTCAAGGAGAAAGACGATAGGAAAAAAGAGAAAGATGAGAAGGAGAAGAAAGAGGATAAGGAGAACAAAGAGGTTAAAGACAAGGAGAAGAAGAGTAAGGACGAGGAAAAGGAGAAGAGAGAGCCAGAGCCGAGCTTTGAAATTCTCCAGAATCCGGCCAGAATTCTTCGTCAGCAACTCAAAGTTATTCAGCTTGTTGAGGGTAGTCAGTACGCTCCAGTGAAGGATATTCAAATTGGAGGAATTGTCATGTTGAAACATATCAAGCCCGATTCGGAGGAAGAGCTTGTGGAACCAGTCGCTGGTATGTACAATTTTTCAGTTTTACTTGTTGGTTTCTCATATCCAGGCGATACGGTGGTAATGTTCGGTTATTATTTTTGGCTCAGCCTTTGGACCCAAGCCAGATGAGGAAAAGGAAGCAGAACCACCAGAGCCATTCGAATATACCGAGGAGTAACTCATGGAGAGCTTTCGCAATTAACCAATTATGTCATTTTCCTTTCGTACGAACTTATCGCAACAAGAGGTTTCCAATCACTTCCTTTTTTCTATGTACAAGTTGAATAAACAGTGTAATTGAGAGAATCAAGGCGAATTTTATTCATTATTTCGTTATTGTGTGAAACATCGTGGAAGTCCTTTTTGAAATTGAAAAATCAATCACGCAGTTGCATGTTTTTGAAATCTAGAGGTCCCGGTTTGAGTCAGTATATTTCACAATTTGTAAACATTCAGCACGAGAAGGAATGACAGGCAAGACTACAAAGGAATGTAAAATATTCTGAACAAACGTAGAATAGGAAGATTACCTTCGAGCAATTTCATAATTTCCTGTTGGAGGCAGCAAAGAGAATCTCCAACGAAATTTAATGAATCTTTCGCACTATAGTTTTGGTCAATTGAAGAATCATTTTCTCGTGGAAGCGGTAAAACGGTTTAAGACGATTTTCACTATTGGCTAGTTTTCAGCGAATATCTCGGGATCTAAGGGAGATATGAGAACTTTCGTTAGGACCTTTTCTGTAGTCCTCAATTCGCTCTACAAGAAAAGTAATTACGAAATTTTCATTATCTCCCTTAGATTCGGAGATATTCATCGAAAACTCCGCTGAGGCCCAAAACGACTTGAATCGTTTTACCATTTCGCTACTGAATTGGTATCGATGTTCACTCTATCACTCGATCTATAACTATTTTTGGTATTATCTTGTTTTCCAGAAAATCATTCCCGGAAAATTTCTGTGTTGTTTTTATTTGGGGCTAGTTTATTGGGTTTTTTCAAGGAATAATTACTCTTAGAACCCTATTCTTTGTCAATCCGTTAGTTTGACTCACCGTTATACGAATATATTTAAGCAAAGGCAATAAATACATACCTTCGAGTACATGAGACTGAGCGGAAGACTCATGGCGATGCTGAGCAGCCAGACGAAAACAATCTTGAGGGTCACACGTTTCCGCGTTTTGTTTCGTCCAAATTTCATCGGATAACGCAGACTCAAGTATCTGTCGACACTTATCGTACATAAGTGCATTATGCTTGCTGTGCAGAAAAGTACGTCCAGACAGATCCAGGCGAGACAGTACATCGCTGGCAGCGGAAAATACCCTGCCGAAAACAATGATGAGTCATTATTTCGTAATCTCTCCGAAGAAAGCATAATGTTGTAACAATTCCTAATATCAAACGTTACTCCCAAGCTATTGTGGTAAAGCAATTAAATTTTTACTTCAGTCGACAATTGATACTGAAGCCTTAAATATAATTCCCGTGGCCAGAATAACCAAGATTTCCTTTCCCAACTAGAACACTGAATTAACCCGAGTCAATTATTCCACTCGACGGACATTAAACGGAAGCGAAGATCCATTCAACGATATGTAATTGCGAAAATAATCGATGCTAGTCACGAAGGCTTCTGTCTCCACGTACTAGGGAATTCTCAAACCCCCAATCGTGGACGGTCCCCCCGAATTTCAATTCACTATCGAATCCTGGAGCCCATCACATGGCTTCGAATATTCCCGTGTCTTCATATCGTCCTTCATCACTGTCATCGACAAGCTGTACAAATCCAACATTTTAATCGTCAAAAAAGTCTCCAGAATCCATTCTATCTCCATTTAGAACGCAATTTTTTTACATCACTAGCCCAGATGTTGGCAAATATTGAAATGCGGGTGCGAAACTGGAAATTGCAACAGCTGGGCCGACTGGCCTAGCAATTGCCGATGAGGACAATTTATCTCAGCGCTTTGCAATTCAGTCGGTCGCATTATTGATGGAAAACGATTTAATGTGTGCATTCAGCGTTACAATTCCAGTTCTGCGCCGCTGGAGCAGGTGACAAGGACGAGTGATGATAATTTTTCTTTGTTAGTTTCATCAAGAAATGCGATTCGCTGGAAGTTGAAGTTAGCTAAGTAGTTCGGGCAATTTTTTCTGGGGGAAATTCTCCGAAAATGTTATTTGACCGTTGTGATATTTACTCCGACGATATTCTGCTTGCCTCTGTTACTCACAAACTTTCCTTCATGCTCCCTTTCTTTTTATTTTGTTGGGTTACTATTTTGCTGATAGTATGACTTCCCTTTCTTTCAACCTCATTTTTCCTTTTCGCTCTTTTTCTTGTTGTTTGTCCTGCGTACACACTATTTGCAATCTCCCACTGTTGTACTATGGCTATTTACGACCTCTGCTTGTTTCTAGTTATTTGCTTTTATTTTTCTGCTGTATGACCTTGTCATTACTTTATTTTGTACAACATAATGTGCAGTGACTAAAATATCAAGCAGTCAATGTTGTTACGAAGAATTTACCAGAAATAAAATGATTATTAATTTCCGTGTAAAATTGTGGTCTTCAATAAGTCTCCAAAACGTCTCGATCGGTCTTGATACAGTCTCACATGTTTCTGGTGCCTTGGGAAGTCTAAAATCGAATATTTCCATCAGAAAAATAGAAAGAACATTCCGTGCGCGGAATGTTCAGTCTCTCGATGGAAGACTACGTTACGTGGACAATTGGGCAATCAGTACATTCCGATATTATCCTGGGTGAATTGATATCAATCTAAAAAATTATTGCTGAATGTAGAGGTGAGAAAAACAGACAGGATAACAGAGAAATTCCTCCAACATGGGATTTAAGTCGTAATATTAAATTATAAAGACACGTCTGTTTCCGTGGAATGTATAGAGTATGACAATGATTGGGGGTAGGCAGAGAAGGTGATAAAAAGTATAAGATTGAAAAATAATTCCCCTCAAAAATTGAATTTTCGGACCGCACGAAACCAAAAATATTTGATGAAGCCATTTTTTGTTTGATCATCGCCCCTAGGGGTGGAAATTAATCGGGGGTGGTTAGGGAGTATGAAAAAAAAGTCTGATGACCTCAAAAAAATCTCGTGACCAACTATTATCCACATAATGTAAAGTCTTCTATCGAGACACTTCGAACATTCCGCGCACGAAGTACCGTAAAAGTCTTGGGGCATGAGACTTTTCATTTTTTTGAGGGAAATATTCGGGTTTAGACTTCTCAAGGTACCAGAAACATGTGAGACTGCCTCAAGACTCGATCGAGACCTTTTGAAGACTTATCGGAGACATTTCTAGACATTTCTAGAATTATTTCTGACCAATTCTTGCCAAGACATTCCATCTCCCGTGACATATCCCTTACCTCGTTCTATTTCACCTCGCAAATAGCGTTATGAACGAGTAAGATAGCTTTTCCGTACAGATTGAAGACAAGATGGTGAGAGATTTCATGAACAGATAACGGCACCATCATGCTTCACCTAATTCCAGTTCCCCCCTACAATTATTCATGCAGCTATACCCACACGTTCATTAATCTTTCTCAATTCATAACTGATTCAGTCACGTAATAGTCTCCCCCACGTTGATGTCTCATGAATGTGATAATCGAATTTGGCGGATTTATTTTTTCGGAAATGAATGAAAATATTCTCTGGCAATCATCAATCATGAAGTGTAAGGAACCGTATGTTCCTATTCTCTGTTCTCAATACTCATTCCCACCCTTATAAAAAATGAAAGGACTCACCTCTCACTAGGGTCAGAATACCGAGCGGCATCACGAGAATAGCCACCATGAGATCAGTGATAGCGAGACTCATGAGGAAGTAGTTGGTAACATTTTGCAACCTTCTCTCCCACGTTATAGCTAGGCACACCAATATGTTACCAGCAGCAGTACCAACGACAAGCACAATAGCGATCATTGCCCACCAATTGTTGATTTCGTCACGATCAGGAGTCATTTCACTTGTCATATTGTCACCACCATTGACTTCTTCACTGACAACAATCTTCGTCATTGTATTCACCACCCTATCACTGACACTTGCCTTGTCATCGCTGAAGAATAATCTCACGTTGCGCAGGTGAATCATGTCGAGCGTTGGGGGAGATGTTACGGATGAGACGGTGGAGAATGTTCCGTATATCCTTCTTTCTGGTGAGTGAGGATCTATCGTTACATTGAAATGCATCATCCTAGGTATAAAAGAATTCCCAGAGATGTTCTTGGTAACTGCCATCCACTGCATTATTTATCTGGAAGACGGAGAATTATGGCATGACTATGGGGAAAAATTTCACACCAAATGGGATACAGTTTGAGTATTATGTTTTTTTGCTTCCGAATGGAAGCTTTGTAATTGTTCAAATTCATGTTTTGGAGTTTTTGATCCAAAAAGTCGGAGAATGCAATTTTTACCTCGTCCATACGTATGTAACAAAGTTTTTCTTCAACTGATCGTTAATGAATGGATGCAATTGAATTTTTTTTGCCAAATGTAGGTATTGTTGAGCCCTATCGATCGCCATTAATTAAAATTTAATTCATCGACTAGTTTATTTAATTTTTGAATTTTTTCGAAAATCAGTTCTCCGACGATAACTAAAAAAAATGTTCTGAATCGATTGAATGATGACTTAAAAAATTTGTTTAGATGTTCCTTTGACCGAGTTCGAAGATGAAGGCGATGACAATAATCGTGATTTTGATTTATTCGAGAATTTTCAAAAAATTTGTATAAGTTTAAAGATGATTACGATAGCTGTATTGGTTGATTTGATTTTTATGATGATTGGTGAAAATTTCGAATTTTTCCTGAATTTCTCTGAGAGTGAGCTTTCTGATGGTTTCTTCAAAAGTGATGTTTCAAATTCACTCAGGTATGTGTAAATACAATTTTCCTATTAACTTTTTATCGAAGGGCTGAAAGGAGAGATCATAATCAGAAGAAGGATCCAGCAAATACCCCTCTAGCCCAAATATTTCCCGATAGCTTCGTTGCAAACGAATGGGAGTGTCAAGTTCTTCCGATTAGAGTTTACCGATTAGAGTCTATTGTATTCTATCTAAACCGGGTCAGGACTGTTTGGCGCCGGCGTTTTGGCGCGGATTCAGCAATACAATGGTCGCGCTAAAAAGTCGCGTCCCCCTCTAATCAACAGGAAGTATTGATTAGAGTGGAGTCGAGTTGATTAGATGGGCATTTATCAAAATATTTTAACGATACAATAAATTGAAAAAATTGAATTGAAAAAACTAAATTGAAAAAAGTGAGAAAACGGGGAACCCCCGCTGCTCCGATCAGTGGCAGTAGGTGAGGTTAGTATGCTACTCTGAAGTTAGTCATCACAAAAGTTTGACCCCTGCAGTAGCCCAATTTCGATAGAGATGTTACCAATAACTCTCCTGTGTAATAATACTAAAGGTGATATCCAACGATGAAATCTACTTTTAAGAAAATAATAGGTTATAATCAGTGAATTAAATATTATTCTGCAGTATTTTCTTTAAACAAAAAACGGTGTCACCCTTGTCAAAATATATTGTTTATTATATAAAATACAATAAATGGTAACGATCTAGCGGAGAATCCCCGGTGAAGACCGATCGGCTCCGATCGGTGGCAGTAGGTGAGGTTAGTATACTATTCTGAAGTTAGTCATCACAAAAGTTTATCCCTGCGATACAATAATTTCGAGGAAGATGTTCCCAATAACTCATTATGCTTAATAATCCTTAGGGTTAAACCGGACGACAAAATTTACTCTTGAAAAAAAGAGTCTACGATCACTAAATGAAATTCTAATGCATTTGTCTGAATATATTATCCCTCCAATGAATTCTACCGAGAAAGCGGGGATTCCCCGGTGAAGACCGATCGGTGGCAATAGGTGGGGTTAGTATATTATTTTAACGTCAGTCATCAGAAAAATTTGACCCTTGCGGTACAATAATTCTGATACATATGTTCACAATAACTCCCTCGATGTATAATAATTCTTGAAGTCGACCCACAACAGAAACATATGAGGAATAAGGAAAAAATATCGGCAAGAGGGAATAATGAATAAGGTCTGAATATCGCCTAGTCACTGCTTCAACTCACAATGAGAAAACTCCCTTCTTCTGTTCTCAATATTCATGCAGCTTATATTTTCTTATTATGAGTCAGCCCCATTCTGCCATACTCGCTATATCAAATATACGAAACTGTTTCGCAAGGCCTATCCGCTCAATGTGCTTGCGAATCCTAATAATTTTTGCCCCATTTTCTCTTCGTAGAGCTTTATAAATTTTTCTTTTAAAGTGAAAAATGAATGCCGTAAGAGGGACGGCGGAGTTTCATGTATACAAGAACTTTGAATTGACGCAGGAGTCAAATAGCTGAGATAGAAAAAAACAGCGAACGAGGCGGAGAAACTCCGCACTGACAGAAAAAATTAATTTTATCAAAAGAATTTTGTTGGAACCAACTTTCCTTTGATGTTTAATTTTCAAATAAACATGATTTCATAATGAATACCATTTATCTCTTCTTGAGATACATTTGATTGGGAGCAATCGAACTTCTCTAGAATTGAAGTTCCTTTCATTTGTCGCAATAATGAGAGTATTTGATTTCTTTCTAGCCAAAAGTTTGCCAACTCCAGAAGTTCGTTGGTTTACTCAAAAATCAAAATTATTCTCATGAATAAATACGTTGTTATCTCAATCAACACGATCATACGTTGTTCCAAGTAAATTATAATTGAAGTCAGCATTTCGTATGTCGAATCAGGATGAATATTGTTACGCGGAAAAAGCTTTGAGATTGTAGTAAGATGTCGTTGAGTTGAAAGAAGTTTATATTTCTTGACTAAAAAAAATAGCATTAGTTTACAATAGCAGAATCACAGATTACGGCAATTCAACACAAACTTGGATATCACAAATTTCGTTCAATGTGATGTACGGAAAGCTCAATTAAAACATCGGCTTCATTCGAGAAAACAACATTCAATTCATTCCTCAATGTAATCGTCTCCTAGGTACGAATTTTTGATCAATTCATCAAAGCAGAAAATTTCTCAACTGGAGATTATATTGGGTTTAAAAAAATAGACCTTTTCCATTTTTGTGGTGAATACATGTGACTTGACGCCAAGGACTGTTTTATTGGATTCAAGTGAATGTATCTCAAGAAAAAATAATTAATATTCACCGTAAGATCTTAATTATTTGAAATTACTTCAAGTATAATACCCTTCCGATATCACATTCCGATTAGATCCCCTGCGAGCCAAGCCATCCCGCTAGTCAGGCTGCAGTTCAACTTGGCGATCCGAGAATTTTAGTGTCGTACTAGGAAATCTCTTAAATCGCAAACGTGACACATAAAAACGCTGAGCTCTGGATTCCCATTTCATGAAGGTTTCCCAAATTTTTGTTTCGGTCTCTATCAAGGACGTGCATCATATACCGCGAATTATTGTCGTCCTTGTATCGATGTCCTCTCTTGGGTTCGAATAATTTCAACATGTTTTGATTTAACGAGGAAGTTGGGCCATTGAAACCTCATCTGCCCGCTGCAATCACGTATGATCTACTTCATTTCGAAGTCATGGTGACATTCAATCATTGAGTGACCCCTCGGATTATCCGAATCTCTATAATTCATTCCCAATAATCGAATTCATTTTATGATTCTCATTCTGTTTGTATTTGAGTATTTGAAATGAAATAAACTCCCTATATTGGAGATGACTGGAGACATCACGTTATGACCATAAAAATCCAAATTTATGCAATATTTTAAGTACGTGAAGCCCCATCATTCTCGATTAAGGGCGTATATCATGTCCGGGGGATTATCGTTGTCCTCGTATCGATTTCCTCTCGTGTCTTCGAATAATTTCACGACATTTTGATTTAACGAGGACCCTGGACCATTGAAATCTCACCTTCCGCTGCAACCGCGTATAATCTACTTCATTCCCAAGTCACGGTGACACCCAATCATTGAGTACCCCCTCTCATTATGCGAATCACATCCTCAACATTGCAGCAATCTCGACGGCGGTTGAAAAATGGATCCTGCATGGGATTTTCGCGCAACAGAAAAACATCAAGAGCACCTGGAGAACCGACACTATCTCAGTCACCAGCAAAAACCCCCGAGTCAAGGAAGTCCTTTGGTGTATCTGCTGGTACATGAAGGGTTTTTGTCATTATGAACTCCTGGAACCGGGTCAGCCGGTTACTGGGGATCGATACAGCAGCCAATTGAATCGTTTGAGCAACGAAATAGAACAGAAAAATCCATTTACAGGATACGAAAGGTGGCAAGTCATACTCCTATCGTGATAACGCGAGAGCGTATGTTGCTCGCGTGATTTCAGGGAACCATTTTTAACGTGGGATTTTTTTTCCCCCTCATTTTACGTGTTTACCATACCTGACACCCGGTGCATATCGCAAACTCGGTTCAATGGCGATGGGCCACTGCAGCGAGCCGATTCCCGAGGAGTGGAGAATGTCAAAAAAATCATCGATAATTCTATTGTCTCGGGAACAGTCGGGTGAGGGCATCCGAAACTATGACAAAGGGCTCTTGAAAACAACGGAGAGCGTATTACCCGGTTTCAGGGGTGGACGATATTCCATTGAGGACAAACATAATTATTGTTCGAAATAATCATTTCCAATAATTGAATTTATTGTACCTCTCTTATTTTCTTTATTTTTTATGAGTCGCAACGGAATTGGTTTATTGTTTTCAATGTTTCTGGAAATTATTCAGGAAAACAAACTTTGTTAATTTATTTTAGTTTACTCAAACAGTAAGAATACTTTTGTGATTTGAATATTTGATGGAATGGGAAAGAAACGAAGATTTCTGAGGCTTCCGAAAGTTTAAACGATTTAAATTATTTGTTTATAAACAACAAATGTAAAAAAAATGATAATTCTGTGCAAAGTGTAATTTTAATCGCGCTCAATCTTCATGATTTTCTTCAAATTCTTCTGACGCAATTTAATTGATAAATATGAGGATTGAATAGTTGAATCTATAATGCGATCCATACCAACACTCAAAGATACCTGAATACTCCCAAGACCAGAAAATCTCTATTAGATCCTTTCAAAAGTCCCAATTCAAGATCTACGAAATCTCAAAATAAGAATTTCATTCCGGTTAATATTTGATGAAACTGAACAAGTAATTGAAAAAGTATTTCCCCCCAGTTTTACTCGGATTTAGCGGCGAGCAGACTTCATAAAATTTTCAATAAAGCTATAATGTCACGGGAAAGACTTGCGAAGCAACAAAGTTTCCCTGAACATCGCTGAAAGTTTATCAAGCCCCTCGAAGACGTTAACGTGGGAGTGATTACGGAGTTAATTGTGAAATTAAATATATAACTGACTTAACTTCTTTTCACGAGATTAACTGCTTATCGCTTCGTTATATAAAACGCTGCAAGTTGCATTACGGAGTTCCCCATCAGCTTCTTACAAATCTCTCACCGGAGTCGTCCATTACCTTGTGGTTTCACCCCTGAAGCAACATGCTTCATTACCCAATGTTTTCGCTTATGCTGCCGCTGTATCAGAAACTTGGCGAGCCCCTGTGTTCACTCTTTCAATTTTCCATTCATCACTTAATGTCAAATATCGATTGCCACCCACTATATGATGCCCTGCTGCGTACCGTGCATGCAAACAGTTTTTTGGCCAATGTTGATGGCTTGGTTGAAAGGGAATCAGTGATCAGTTGTCACAGTTAAATGATTATCAAAAATATTCTCTATTTTCTGGTTTGTCACATCGTCAATCTTCATTAGATAATTGTTGAAATTCCCCGAGAAAAAAGATTCCAGTTTAGTTGGAAAAAATTTAATAGAAAAACCTTGCGAATTCGCAACTTGATTCAAGTATATTTTATACTCGAATGGGAGATGGGTGTTTCAATTCGAGGATAATTATTTCGTAACAGCCGGGTTGTACCAAGCGCTCTCAAGTGGAATATAGGGGTCAGACACTAAGAGGGAGAATATAAGGGTCGAAAAGTGGAGGTTAAAAAATGAGGGTCGGAATATTAGAGTCAAAAACTGAGGGCCTGAATGGAAAGGTGAAGGAATGGGGGTCCGAATGTTAGGGTTAAAAAAAGAGGGTCAGAATATTAGGATAAAAAAATTAGGGTCAGAATATAAAAGTAAAAAAAGTGGGTGTCAGGCAATGAGGGTCATATAAGGGCTAAAAACGGTGATCAAGCATAATATATGACTTATATTTAGACCCTCATTGCCTGACATCCATTTTTTTACTTTTATATTCTGACCCTAATGTTTTGACCCTTATATTCGGACACTCAGTGCCTGACCCTTATATTACACTTAAGAGGGCTTGCTACAACCCGGCGTGATACAAAAGAATCACCTTCGAATGAAAATACCCATCCCCCAATTGAGTATAAAATATACTTGAATCAGGTTTTTTTTGTGAAATTATTCTATAGAAAAAGTCAATAGAACATGATTTTTCTCTGAAGCTCATTCTATCAAGATATTTTCTGTAGAATTCCCTCTACTCAAATTTCTCAAGTTTTTTTCATTTAATTTGTCTTCCCTTCAAGAAAATCAAACAAAAAACTAAAATTAATTAAAGCACTAAACGATTTTTCATTCCAAAACTTCTCTCGCTTGAGCTAAGTGCATCATTAGTACCAAATTCCAGGGATTTTTCTTCTAAAATTGACTAACCACTTTCTCAAAGTAATTAAATTAATTCTGCAAACTAGAAATTTCGCTCCCATTTTTTCAACACTTAATAAAGCTCCCCAATTTATTACTGAAATTTTACAAGGAATGTTATCCACGCGTTGACAGATGAGGAATCCATTAAAAATTCGCCATAAAAAACAATCGCTCTCCCCTTATCGCCGTTGACATCTGCGTATCACGCCCTTTCCCCCCGAAAACAGACTCTTTTCCGATATTTTCGCTGTTAGGTACGTAAATTACGTCAAGATAGACGCGGATTATTTTCTCATTTCCGTAAATACGACATTTGAAGAACGACCAGTCGCCGACATTCTCATAAAAGGGCCTTTATTTGATTTCGTCGAAATTACCAAAATGTATCTAGTGAGCACTCTCAACCTCATTTCATCCTATTCATTCCTGCATCCCCTTTCTTATCCCTCTTTTCATCCACGGAGGAGTAATAATGTCAATACCGTGGGATAATCAAACTCATGGATGAATCGAGAAACTGTTCCTTTTGCTTCTGGACGGAAGCATGGTAATGGATTGAATCTTCCATTTTCAGTTTCTATTTTTAAACGCCTTGGAGTCGACTGAAATGAAACGAAAGAGCTGTCTGTGGGGGTTAGCATGGTAGTAACGTCTAGCGCGTCAAAAATTCAGGAATCTCACCCTGCGAGGGAGCTTTATCTTCATCTGAAAACGACTGAACATCAGTTGCGAGTTGTCCGATGATATTAGACGATCGTTCAAGATTTTCAGAGAAGTGTAAATCCTCGAGGCTTTATCACTTACGGCCCATATCGCCCGTCGATCTGTCAATACTATACAGTCGGAATAGGCGGAATTTCATATCGACATGAATCACTTCCATTGATAAAAGTTGAGGATTTCAATGAGAAGTGAAAGGTCTTCTATGTTAAATTACTATAAAGAAACCGAAATGACAGAAAAACTATTTGTGACTATGAGCCTCACAATAATGTCCGTCGCTCCAAAAAAAATCAGCTATCTCACACTTCAAAAACAATCTTCCCGCCATTTAAAACCAATCGCTCAAGAGTCTCACAAAAGAGGAAATCCCCTTGAGTCTCTATCACTCACAACCAATATCGCCTCTCAATTCTATCAATGTCACAAATCCATAGGTACGACTGCATATCGACACGAGTCACTTCGATCAACAAAAGTTGAGTATTTTCACATGAAGTGAAAAGTCTTTTATATTAAATTAATATAAGGAAACCGAAATATCACAAAAAATCGATCTGTAAATGTGAGCCTCACAATAATGTCCGTCGCTCAAAAAAAAATCAGCTATCTCACACTTCAAAAACAATCTTCTCGCCATCTAAAACCAACTGGCCGCCAACTAAAACCTATTCCCTAAATTACAAGATCGCTCAAGATTCTTACAAAAGAGGAAATTCCCTTGAGTCTCCATCACTCACAACCAATATCGCCTCTCAATTCTATGAATGTCACAAATCCATAGGTACGACTGCATATCGACACGAGTCACTTCGATCAACAAAAGTTGAGTATTTTTACATGAAGTGAAAATTCTTCTATATTAAATTAATATAACGAAACCGAAATATCACGAAAAATCGATCTGTGAATGTGAGCCTCACAACAATGTCCATCGCTCCAAAAAAAAACAGAAATCTCACACTCCCAAAACAAACTTCCCACCACTGAAACCAACTGACCACCAACTAAAACCTATCCCCTAATTTACAAGATCGCTCAAGATTCTCACAAAAGTGGAGATCCCCTTGAGTCTCTATCACTCACAACCAATATCGCCTCTCAATGCTATCAATGCCACGCATCGATAGGTGCGACTGTATATCGACACGAATCACTTCGATTGACAAACGTTGGAAATCCCCGCAGGCAGTGAAAGGTCCTCTATATTAAATCACCTAAAAAAACGACACAGCGAAAAAACCCATCAGTGAATGTGAGCCTCACAACAATGTCCATCGCTCCAAAAAAAAAAGAAATCTCGCACTCCCAAAACAAACTTCCCACCACTAAAACCAACTGACCACCAACTAAAACCTATTCCCTAAATTACAAGATCGCTCAAGATTCTCACAAAAGAGTAAATCCCCTTGATCCCCCAACCCGCCCACCAATATCGCCCCCCAACCCCCCCCATAACACCCCTCCACAGGCGCTCCCGAGCACCGCCAAGAGCTCAATCAAACAAAAGTCCTCGCACCCCCTAACCACTCACCCCCGCGGCCCTAAAAATGATGACTCAAAACGAGGTTATGTTCACAGCCATAATCAACCAGTCCCGCAATTCTCCCCTGAATTCCATCAATTACTCATATCCCCATTCATCACTGTTCTCATCCAGATAATCATCCCGCGATTCGCCTCCTTCGACCCGCAATTCCCCGAGTTACTTGACCCCTCGACCTTAAAAACCCCTCGCAATATTCCCCCGAGCCTCCTCACCCCCTCCTCCCCCTTCTCGCAACTCCACTCGCCAAAAAAAGGCTTCCCCCAAGCGTTTCTCAACTTTGAAAACATGCCTGTGGAACTTGCCTCGTACGTTCCCATGTATCCGCGAGGATATTCCGATAATTTGAAAGCTCTCCGAGTAATCCTCTCGATCGATCCTCCTCCGACGATAACAAAATTTCCTGCTGTACACGAGGACTCGCGGTTTAACACACACGCCCACATGGACACAATGTGTCCTTGAAATTGTTAAGTCATGGCGGAAAATTCAATTTAAAATTTTTATCGCGAGACCTTTTATTTTTACTCTACATCGGTCGCGACGAGGAGAATCACAATGGAAATTTGAATTGAACGCGCGGAATATCGCGGCATTGTTCGCGATCCTGATCGAGGTGGCATTCGCGATGAATGACGGTTAACACTAGACTGAGTTGCCTCTGCCTTGGAACAACTGACACACTAGCACCCATTCCGCCCACCAGTCCACCCCCCACCCCCTCGCGCCTTTATCTCATCCTCACCAACCCCCACCAGCCCTTGCCTTACCTCTTTTATGTAGCCGACGCTACAGTCCTGATGTTGTCTCATGACTGCCCCTTCTCCGCCTTCCCACCCACACCACTGGCTTCCCCAAAAATGCCGTATTCGAGGCTCAGGAATCAGGGGAGCCTGAGAGCGCATGCTTGCCAAACCAGCCGTCAGTAATCGTCAGTAATCCGCAAACATCTGTCCAACGAGGGTGTCCTAGGTGGTTTAGCTGGGAGAAATGGGGATGGTTCATTGATTTTGATGTTGAATTGGGGAGTTATTGTTTTGGGGGGTTTGGGCGGCGGGAGGGGTTGAGGACTTGTTGAATTTGTTGATGAATGGAGTTATAGAAAATTTGAATTGGAGTTGGAGGAGTTTTTAACGCATGTTTCACGGAAATTTCGAGGAATTTCGCCAGACATCATTCGATTTTTCTTTTCTTTTCATCAAAAACATCAAACAAAAAAAATTAGAAAATTTAAGGCAAGGAAATGCTATAGAAATTATCTCCGCAGAATAAGTTCTAGGTTTTTCTAGAAATTTATTTACGAATTAAATCTGTGGATTATGCAATTGCACGTTAATTGAATATAACACTTTGAATACACGCGAAAAATCAATGAGAATTGGTAGAAATCACGAAACTTTACGTTAATGTATTTTATTCTCTAGTTTCTAATTAATTGTAAAATTGGGGTAATTTAGTATTGAGAAATGGGAATTGTTAATTAATTTTGATGTTGAATTGGGGGGTTTTGGGGGTGGGAGGGATTGAGGATTTGTTGAATTTGTTGATGAATGGAGTTATAGAAAATTTGAATTGGAGTTGGAGGAGTTTTTAACGCATGTTTCACGGAAATTTCGAGGAATTTCGCTAGACATCATTCGATTTTTCTTTTCTTTTCATCAGGAAAATCAAACAAAAAAATTTAGAAAATTTGAGGGAAGGAAATTCTATAGAAAATATCTCAATAGAATAACTTATATTTAAATAACTCTATTATAGGGGAAAATATTCTGTAGAAAATTCGATAGAATCAGCCGAAAACTAACAGAAAGTTCAAGAGAAATCCAATAGAATTGTCTAGCGAATTTGTAAGGTTTTTCTACGAAATGTGTTTATACGTGATAACTTTAGTATTGGTAACATTAGTATCAGTACTGGTAATATTGGCTAATTAAATCTGGGGATTATGCAATTGCTCGATAATTGAATATAACACTTTGAATGCACGCGAAAGATCAATGGAAATTGGTAGAAATCACGAAACTGTGCGTGAATGTGGTCTCCAGTTTCTAATTAATTGAAATATTGGAGTAATTTAGTAATAATTTAGTACTATTCAGTGCTCCTGCTTTGATTGAACATTAGAGTATTTTGGGGCATTCTGGTCGTTCAATTAGGGTGGTTTAACGTGGAGAAAAGGGAATGATTCATCGATTTTCCTGTTGAATTGGGAATTATTGTTTTGGAGGGGGTTTTTAGGGGTTGGGATGGGTTGAATACTTGTTGAATTTGTTGATAAATGGAGTTATAACAGATTTTTACGGACTTCGGGGGAATTTTTGCAGTTTCACGGACATTTTAAAGAATTTCGTTATTGAAAGTTATGCGTGATTACGATGTATTATTTTTATTTGAGGACATCTAGTCACCCACGAAAAAATTTAGTAGATAAAACCTAGCGAATTCGCTAAACACTCTTCGAGTTTTCTTTTCTTTTCATAAAGAAAATCAAACAAAAAACTTGGAAAATTTGAACCAGGGAAATTCTACAGAAAATATCTCAACAGAATAAATTGTATAAAAAAATCGAATACTGTTGCCTTGTAAAGTATATTTTATACTCAATTGGGGGACGTGTATTTCAATTCGAAGATGATTCTTTTGTATCTGGCCGGGTTGTAGCAAGTCCTCTTAAGTGTAATATAAGGGTCAAAAAGTGGAGGTTAAAAAATGAGGGTCAGAATATTAGGGTCAAAACATTAGGGTCAGAATATAAAAGTAAAAAAAGTGGGTGTCGGGCAATGAGGGTCTAAATATAAGTCATATATTATGCTTGATCACCGTTTTTAGCCCTTATATGACCCTCATTGCCTGACACCCACTTTTTTTACTTTTATATTCTGACCCTAATTTTTTTATCCTAATATTCTGACCCTCTTTTTTTAACCCTAACATTCTGACCCTCATTCCTTCACCTTTACATTCAGGCCCTCAGTTTTTGACTCTAATATTCCGACCCTCATTTTGTAACCTCCATTTTTTGACCCTTATATTCTCACTCTTAGTGTCTGACCCTTACATTACACTTGACAGCGCTTGGTACAACTCTGGCTGATACGAAATAATCATCCTCGAATCGAATTGAATCACATATATTTTATTCTTAAATAAGATTTACGCAAATACTTAATCCCAGTATAAAATATCCTCAACTCAAGTATTTTTTTCCGTGTAATTGATAAATGCTCGTCATAAATACCCAATAAACGGGAAAAACCCCATACGACCCAAATAACAATAGTTTTTTGCTAGCAATAAAAAAATCTCCAATATCTCATTCACCGAAACGGCACCATAAAACAAGCATTACAATTTCATGTTTCATTGTGATAGAACAGAATAGCCGAATGCATATTATACAGCCGTCCCTAATAATAAACTCGGCATAGCTCGCGTGCTTTCTCCTTTTTTATTTTTTACAAAACCACCCACCACCCCTGCCAATCAATATTTTTTAATTATCGCAACCACTGAAGCCTCCAAATGAATTAAACGCAATTCTCGCTGAAATAAATGAAACAACATTTTCCGCTTCCCGAATATATTCAACCGCGCCGCCCGCCGCACGATCCTTTCTGACATATTTACGGAGGTATCACTCAGCCGCAACATGATTGGCATAAATATTAAACATAGGAAGTTCAACAACATTTCGTTTTAGTATTCCGGGAATCAATAGAGCCACCGACAGTCGGTGGAAAAACACGAGTGCGTTAGTTGGTGGTACGATAGTCTCTTACGACTGCATTGGGTATTAGTTTACGGCTTACCCAGAAACAGGAGTGCGGTGAACGTTTCATGAGGTGGATGAGGAATGGGCGAAACCACTTCACGGTTGTGGGTACTGCGGAGAATAGAATGACCACGCACAACCGAATGGAATTATTCATCGATAAATGACCATTATTCATCTGAAATGCTCTCGGGAATCTGCTACAGGTGTTTGAAATGTTTTCACAAAACTTTTCACGGTATTTCCGAACGGAAGCATTTTAGTTGACCGATTCACTAGTTTTCTGGTTTCGAATGCAAATGCCGAGAGTGTTATGAAACAGGAATAAATGATGTTTTTAGGATCGTGTCTATGTGTATGTCTGTGACAGCTTGGGTTTTTGGTGATTAATTGGGCACTCGAAATTAAGACTTCAAAATTAAGGGTTGCAAAGGTCAAAGTGAGGGTTATAAAGGTCAGAATTAGAGTCATGAGGCTCAGAATAAGGGGCATGAGGGTCAGCGTAAGGGTCAAATGGGTCAGATTAAGGTTCACAAGGGTCCTAAGGTTGAGGGTCAAAGGGGTCAGATTAAGGGTCCATGTAAGGGTTATAAGGGTATAAATAAGGGTCACAAGGGTCAGGTCAACGGTCATAAAATCAAGGGTCCAAAAGTAAGGGCCACCAGGGTCAAAATAAGGGTCACGAGGGTTCTAAGATTGAGGTTCATAAGGGTCTGATTAAGGGCCCATGTAAGGCGTATAAGGGTCAGATTAAGGGTATAAATAAGGGTCAGATTAAGGGTCATAATGGTTAGAGTAGGAGTCTAAATCAGGGTCATGGAGCCAAAAATCAAGGGTCAAACACTAAGGGCCAACAGGGTAAAAAAATAAGGGTCACGGGGGTTATAATGAGGCTCTGATTTAGCTCACAAAGGTCGGATTAAGGGTCAAAGTAAGGGTCTATATTATCTATGCTATAAAAATCCAAATCGACTTCTGGTGATGAAAATTTGGTACTCGAAATTAGGACCAAAATTAAGGGTCAAAATAAGGGTCACGAGGGCTAGAATGAGGTCACGAGGGTCAGAAAAAATATCGTGGGGGTCATGGGGGTTGGCGAGCGGAACGAGCCACAACAATGGAATTTTAAAAAACCTAGTGAATTCGCTAGACAATTCTATTGAATTTCTGTTGACCTTTCTACTAGTTTTTGGCCGATTCTATTGAAATATACAATAAAAAATATTTTACAGAAAAAGGCAAAAGAATCCGATTTTTCAATACAACTTATGTCATTGAGATATTTTCTATAGAATTCCCTTTCTCAAATTTTTTTGTTTGATTTTCTTGGTGAGAAAAAATGAAAAATAGAATGAAAAAATCTTAGAAAATTTGAGCCGAGGAAATTCCATAGAAAATATCTCAATAGGATAAGTTGCACAGAAAAATGGAATTCTATTGACTTTTTCTATAGAATAACACTGATAGAAATATAAATAGAAATCCAACAGAATTGTCTAGCGAATTCGCTAGGTTTTTTAATGAAATTCATACGTGGTGCCCCAGGCCGGGCCATCCTCAGCCAATCTTCACCCATTCCTCCTTCCCGGGTAGATTTGCTCCAAGTAAATTTGCACCGCGCACATCCGTGTTAAGTACATTTCCCGTAAAATACATACTCTTAAATACGCCAATCAACAGTTCGCCAAGTACACTAGCAGCAAGTAGATTTATGCCGGGTAGATTCACGCCAAGTTTGTGCCAAGCATGTGGGGCAAGTTACTTTCCCCCTCATAAATTTGTACACGCTGTTTACATCTGGCTCCGTCCAATAACATGTGGGAAATTCATTGATCCATCCGAGAAACTCAACTCAAACACTTCGATCTCCCCATGACAAACATTCGGGTGGTTAGGGGAACATACTCGTCTCAATTTCCGGCACTTGTGGTCAAGAGGAATTATTCTCTACATTTTCTTCAAGAAATTCATCCAATGAAATACTACAGTCGGCTTTTTCGACGGCTGATATATTACTCGTCAGCTCATAATCAATGAAACTATTTTATTAATTTATTTTTCTCTCATTTAGTTTATTTAAGGGTAAAAGCGCCAACAGCGTTAATTATTTTTAACAAAAGTTTGTAAAATATCCATATATTTTTGAACTTTTTCTTCTCATAAATAAATCATTGAAGTTGCAAATCAGTCGATCATTTTCTGTTATGAGAAAAAATAGAGATCTAAAAAATAAAAACCGTCATTAAATTGAAAAAAATAACGATTTCAAGCCCAATCGATTTTTCTGGAAACCCATCGCAGTTTTCAATAATCTTTAAATCTATCGTAATGGTACAGCCGCTTTAACATTTATTCCACATTTTAATCATTAAAAATGAAGGTCTGTTCGTACCACTTTAACATCACAATCACAAGTACATTCATTCCACAATTTCGCAGAGTTTATCACATAATTAATTTAACGAGTCATTGGATGTGTCTAACTGAGGGTGTCTCTCCATCAGAGAGTGCGGGGTTATTGTCACCAGAAGGTACCACATATCGCCTGAACGCAAATTGCTCGTTAAAGCACAGAATGGCCTTCCCAACTGGAAGGCACAGTGGACGCTATCTCCCAAAATGTTAATTAGTAAAAAAATTCGCACCTCGTCTCAAATCTCTGTTATTCAAGAGTTCAATGCTCCACAGAGAAATAAAAGTTTCAATGTCCAGATAGAATTGTCACTCATTTTAGAAAAAAAAATCAATTATTAGTTAATCTGTGGATTACTTTAGTGATAATTGCGTTAAAATGCAATTGATGAGACAAATTATAGATTAATAATATTTTGTCTCCGGTTTTTTTTGAGCCGAGTGGTGGCAGTAGCTGTCATGTCGGCCGGAGGGGAATCCCCTAATGGACAATTAAGTTCCAAGCGATTGGACTGCCCCTGGATTACCGCAAAATGAATAAATAAACGAAAAAAGTGAATTGATTGGATATTACGGCCTCAATAATTGATTGCGAACTCGAGAGGTTTCCTACGGGTCCTGAGTTACGAGAGTTCAGGCAGTGACAAATATATATATAATCTCCGCCCATGATTGTCATGTGTTATAACCGACATATCTGAATTTTTTTCTCAATTTTTTGTAGGGGAGGGTGGGGTAAAATGGGCACTTTCGACGTTTTTAACATTATTCATAACTCAGAAACAAATTTATTAATTGAGATCAGTTTAAGCTCATGACAGAGGGAAAGACTTTTGTTTTGTATTGAAAACAAAAATTACTAAATTTCATCAACATTTCAACCCGTCATTAACATTTGAAGAAAAGTCAAGTGTCCATTTTACCCAAGCCTCCCCTATATCTAATTTTATCGTCCGCATCTTGATCTGCAAATGTTAATTTATTATTGAAGCTTTTATTTTATAAATATGTAAGATTCTGTAAATATCCGATGCGTTCTTTTGAGCCTATAATTGGCCCGTGGGCTGTTGGGTCTGTATATAGCAATAAAAAAATAAATAAATATAAAAAATGGCGGGGGTCATGTTGCCTGGGATTTGGAACGAGGAATGCGCAACGTAAGCAAGTAGTACCTGAACTTTATTAACGAATGGGGAATTCCTTGGATTCCCTCTCACTATGTCCTCTTCTACGAGTGCATAAATACGTAAACAAGGTGCAGAAATTACGTCCACGTCATAAGAGAATGAAATTATTTTTGAAGGAATATGAATATTCAATTTTATTTGTCTTTTCATTTATTGAATTCACGAGGATGAGAATTTCTGGATGAGGATTTCGAGATATTTTTATTGATCTTGCAGTCCATTCATATTCATTAATTCCCCCTCGCATTTATTGATGCAGATGAATAGAAAACAAGTGGAGAATTGCTCTTGTATTGCGTATAGTACAGTTATTTTTACTAATAAATTAGCAATGTGCATAATAACGGTTATTTTGCACATCATTTGCTTCTATCATGTGTAATTCATTGTTTATTTCATTTTATTAAATTGAATATAATTTCTTTTCTAATTTTGTCAGATTTTCAACTTAGTTGAATGTTATCATCATTATTCTTATTACCCCTTTCTTCTCCGAAAATTTAAACAACTAATCGATGAATTCAGTAGCGACGTGGTAAACCGGTATAAGTCGATTTTGACTGTTGGCCAGTTTTCAATAAATATCTCGGAATCTAAGGGAAATAGCGGAATTGTTGTGATTTCCTTTTTTGTAGCTCTCAATTTGCTCTACAAAAAAGGTTATGACAAAAATGTTGCTATTTCCCTTAGATTTTGAGATATTCATTGAAAACTGGGCAATAGTCAAAGCCGACTTATACCGGTTTACCACTTCACTACTGAATTAAATTTGAATTAATGGCGATCGATAGGGCTCAACAATGCCTACATTTGGAAGAAAAGATTCGATTCCATCCATTCATCAGCAAACAATTGAAGAAAAACGTTGTTACATACGTAACACAAAAAATCCAAAACTTGAATTTGAACGACCACGAAGCCATTCGAAAGGAAAAATCCCCTGCATTCAGTCGTTTAATTGAAAACTAATTACTTACCAGCCACTTAACTGGTACGAACGAAGGGATATTCATGCACGAAAAAAAAGTTGAAACGCCTTCCTCATAAATTCATAATACAAAAGTTCTTTAATTCCATTAAGAAATGACTAACAACTACAGAAGTTCAAGTCTCCTCAATAAATCAATATCAATTACCTCACTTATTTCAACAGTCTGCCTCCCCTCAATTAATTACCCGCCCAACAGCTCACTTAATTAATTACTATTCACTAGATCAGTTCCCTTGAATTATTCCTCCACGAAAGAGTTCATCCACTTCAACGCGTAAGTCCCTACGGTTTTAGTAATGTACACTATTTATTCAGCATTATCCCAGCATTTCGACAGCTCAGACTCTTCCTGATGAGCGTCCAGTCCTCCAGGATCTCTGATTCATTGAGCATGTAGACGATATATGGTCCATTGACGTAGACAGTGCGTTTTCTCTTGTTGTGGCCTCGTCTTCTCCTTCCGGTGGAGCTCAGCCACAGGTCCTCGTGGATGTCCACGAGGTTCTTGTCCTCCTCCAGCCTTCGGATCTTCTCCTGGAGATCGCTGTAGATCGAATTTCGCAGAATTGTCTTCTCGTTCTTCAGATTGTCCTCAGCTGCTTTTTTCTCCCCCTCGTACTTGTGCTCAATGTTCTTACGTCTCATCTCCTGGAGCACCTCTGCCACTTCCATCTTCGTCTCCATCTTCTCCTGGAGGCGCATCAGGGGAACTGAATATTCCTCGGCTGTCTCGTCTTCTATCTCTTGGACTTTTTGATTTAGTTGAGTCATTTGTTCGTGATAAAGTCTGGAATGGGAGAATTCGAAATTTGTTATTGGTTGGTATCTTCGAAGCGAAGGGAGATAGCGGAATTTTTGTTATGACATTTTTTACAGAGAATTGCACGGGCTACAAAAAAGATCTTAACGAAAATTTTGGTATCTCTCATAGATTCAGAAATATTTTCGAAGAACTGAGGGTTTCAAGTGCAATTGATCAATTTTTTCCATCAATATTTTTAAAACTTTTGGGTTTGAAGGAGAATCTCAAAAGATTTTGCTTTCATTCGTGAAATTCCCAACAAGAAATATCTGATATTTTTTTCAATCTTTTGGTTTCAAAAATATTTTAAAAAGGAATTGCAATTTTTGTCTTTTTTCTGAGATTCTAGATTTGTGATTAGTTGATATCTTCGAAGCTAAGAGAGATAGACAAATTTTGTTATACCATTTTTTGTAAAGAATTTTATGAAGCACAAAAAAAATCTTGACGAAAATTTTAGTATCTTTCATAGATTCAGAGATATTTTCGAAAACTGAGGCTTCCAAATGAAATTAATCAATTTTTTCTCCATCAATATTTTTAAAACTTTGGGGTTTGAAGGAGAATTTCAAGAGATTGTCACATCATTCATGAAATTCCCCACAAAAAATGATATATTTTTCTTTCTTTGAACCTTTAGGTTTCAAAGATATTCAAAAACAAAATTAAATTTTCTCCTCGTGATTTTTCTCTGTTATGACTATATTTTCGATTACGATATGGTTGGAGGAAAATCACGTACTGTTCCTTGAGTAATACAAATTGTCTCTCGAGAACATCGACCTTCTCCTGACACTCGATTCTCCTCCGCTCGTTGTCATCCTCATCCATCGTGGAGGAGTCATCGCTGTCACTGTGCTCAGCCCCACTGTCACCGGAAACCGAGCTCTGGTCGGTGTTATTACTATCCTGCGACATTTCTCCTTCTTCGGGGTGGGAGTAATCTCGGAAAATTGGCATCTACGAGGGGAGAGGAATCTCCGAGACTAGTGGAAAATCGATCGGTGAATTCACGATTCGTAAATAATCCAATGTGTGGATACTTTTCAAGAGATAAACCCACTGAATTTATTTCATTTTAATTGACTATATTTGCACTTATTTTACAATAAATGTCAACTTCTCGATTTAACCGTCCAAACCGTCCGGCGCTTTTCACAAGAACTTGGTCTACCGTCTGTGTCAAATTTCGATAACCAAGTCTTGCAAACGACTGACTATGCCGTGTCTCCCTCATCCCTTAAATATGCTGCCCTACTCTCCTAGCTTCCCNCCCCCCCCCCCCCACTGCCGCTCACTCTCTGGGCCTTACGCGTCATTTCCGTACTTGAGGAATGTCGCCTCGTCGCCATCGATGAGGGTGATCCGGCGATAGTGCAATAAAACAATAAACCCCTACGTCTAAAGTTTCAACGAAATTTCAAGAATTTTGGCGCCAATTAGAGTTTGTCCTTCGCCATAGCTCGACGGTTATTAATTTTTTCAGTGAAACAAGTATTGAAAGTGATCGAAAATCGCTATTATTCATGCGAGTATCTCCGAAATTAGTGAATATTCAGTTGAATAATTAAAAATGAGTCAACTCAATTGAATCCTCGACTGCCAACAACTGAAAGCTCTTTGAAAAATGTATTTTCGTTGTATGATTAGAGAAATAATAATTTTTCACTTAAAAAATCATACAGATGGATAATAGAAGATACAGTGAGTTTAATCTCTGCCATTTGCTGATATTTAATTGAATATTCCCTTATTTGGACGATAATTGCGTGAATAATAGCGATTTTCGGTCAGCTTCAATACTTGTCTCACTGAAAAAATTGATAACCGTCAAGCTACGGCGAAAGACAAACTCCAATTAGCGCCAAAATTCTTGTCATTTTATTGACAATTTTTGGTGAAAATTTCATCTTTATAAAAAATTAGCTTTTTGAGGAATTAGCGATAAAAAAAATGTTTGCTCTATGTATGACGTCTCATTTTGAAGAGTTTTTCATGTTCTTTGAGTGTGTCAGAGGGCATTTTGATAGCTTGAAACCGCGCAGAGATATTGGGGCCAATTTGAAAAAAAAAAAAATTTTTTTACAAAAACTTGCCATTTTCAAAAAATTATGACTCCTTCAATTACCAATATTTTGGAGGGGGTATCCAAGCATCATGGCGACACCCAGACCTGTCAACCACCTCGTATTTTTAATCATTTATTAAAAATATTTCTTCTCCTCAGCCCATCCTCAACTTGTTTCATAACACTTTCGTGGTGCTAAGGATTTAGTCGTGATAACATTTGAGCCTCGGAATTCACCAAACAAGGAGAATTTGTAGAGTTCAGATCTACCCGCATTTCAGTAGTTTTTTCAAACCTCCTGCCCTCTTAAACACTGAGAGAAAAATCTGAAGTTCGATTTACAATAAGAAAATAGTTGAGGCAGTTTTGGTGAACGATACGATTTTTTTTGTTTGCGGCACATAACATTATAGTAACTTCACAAGCGTAATTTTTGCAAATAAAAATGCAGTTACACTAAACAACGTTCAACTGCGTGAAATACACAGCAGTATGAAAATTCGGCTGCGTGAAACACACAAACTTCACGCATGCGTGGAGTGTATGGAGTGTACAGGAGTGATTCACGCAATGGTGCGAATAGTCACGGCCAATAAAATACATATTCCAGAAGTGTCAATTTCACCGTACGAGGCCCCATAAGGGGGTCATAAAAGTCCGGTAGTCTACGCCCGGTACAAAAGGGCCTATTCAATCTATTGTAACTGAGCTAATTGGGTCTGGGAGCTACCATAACTCAAAGCGCGCTCTGTGCCTTTCCCTGTAGCAGGGGACGATGCTCGCCCCATCGTTGGAAAAGTCAATTGCAGGTAACGGGGCTCCCGACGCCTTGGAGCGACCCCCAAGCGAGTGTCCAGGTAAAGGGATCACCAAAAAAGTAAAAACCCGGAGGGTGGAAATTCGCACTGGTAATAAAAATAAATGAGATTGTGGTGGTCACGAATTAACAATGGAAAAATCGAGAGTCTATAGAAAATCTTTGACTCCAATCTTAATCCTACGGCTCGTCTTAATCCTACTGCAATAAATAGCGCAATAAAATAATACTCCAATCGCCTGTTATATTTTATTATGGGGTGGCGGAGGCCTCGGTCGGTAACGTTATGGGTTTCGCATTGGCCGGGCCTCGCGTCCGAAATAGTATATTTCGTAACGAGTGCAAAATAGTATATTTCGTAACGAGTGCAAAAAACATTTTTTCACGAGTTACAAACAATATTTTTCATCACAATGTGGCGGAAATTGGACTTTTAGGCACGCGGAGCGTGCCGAAATAGTATATTCCGTCATTAGGCCGAAAAAAACTTTTTCTGACGAATATGATTGCAACCCTCGCCTCCGGCTCGTGCTGCAAACCTCATATTCGCCAGAAAAGTTTTTTTTGGCCGTATTACGAACAATATTTTTTGTCATGACTGCCGTAGGCAGAGATTTACGGACGCGGAGCGTCCGTGAAACACTGCCTTATGGCCGGAATGACAAAAAAATACAAGAATAGGGTGAATCGTCCAGTGTTCGAACGAATAAGGTCACAGTTATTTTTGACGTAGATTTAAAAATATAGCCAAGTCGAAAATTCATTTAAAAATAATTATAACTCCCCTGTACATCTCCATAGATAATAGAAAAAAATATTATGAATATTAATTGACGATACAATTAATGATATGAATACAAAAAGCTGAAAATGTGTGAAAACCCAGTAATCGAAATGCGTATTCTGTAATGGGAATATGCTATTGGCGGCGTGTCATCGAAAACTGTTTTTTCCGCTGGTAATAAGGTAACTTAGACATTTTTAATCAGCACAATATCATTTGGAAATATCATAATTTTATTTTTCATGTATAATGCGAGGCATCTCTACCTTCTACTAATTTATTTTATAAAAAAAGTACGAATTAGTTCGATTACTGGTCTGGTTCGAACACTGGTTGGTTCACCCTATTTGAAGCATAAAGGAAAGAATCAATTGAAAAAGTTGTGAGGCACGTGGAGTGCCAGTGATCGGGACCAGTGTCCTGCCTTCATGACTATCATGCCATCCATTACAAAAAATTTGTCTCTTTACGAAGGGATTGGAGAAACTCTCACTAAACAACTGCAAGACCTTCAATTCGGAAAAATATTGCAATCCTAATGCGTGTGATTATTATTAGTGTTTTTTTCCTACCACTGTGAGGAATAATATATGTTTATTTTCATGTTTCCAACATGAAAATAAATGCTAAATAAACACGTATCGAGGAAAAAATCAATTCATGAACATTTTTCGCAGAGAATTAAATTCTCCGCAAAAAATGTCTTGAAATTTTCGCTCGAAAACAATTATTACCGAGATAATTGAATTGCCAAAGGAATGAGCAATAACCAATTAAAATTATTCCGGTGAAAAACAAAATCCTAACCCTAAATTTCATCCCCCGAAATTATGCTCGAAAACCAAGAAAAAAAAAAATTAAAAACATGCAACCAGGAGTAGGTCTCAACAATCACTCACCACCACAAAAATAATTCCAAAACAAAACAATAAAAACAACAAAAATGAGATAAACTCGATCGATCAGTCGTTCGCTGTATCTTTCACTCTAAAACCAAATCAATCCGCCATATTGAACTCAGTCGGGGGGGCTGTTATCCTATGTTATCCTCATATTCAAAAACTACTACGTTTAAAGTAGAAGACTAAATTAAATTGTAATTAAGAATATTTAGATTATTTTTAAAATTCTACAAATCAATGAAAGACAATATAGATTATTCGTACAATCAGAATTCCACATGTTCAAAATGACACACAATGAACTGAGATATTAGCATTCATTTTTTTTATTTTTTTCAAATAGTTTTGGGCGTTTGGAACAGCCCATCCGAATTTTATTTTTCATGTATAATGCGAGGCATCTCTACCTTCTACTAATTTATTTTATAGAAAAAGTACTAATTAGTTCGATTACTGGTCTGGTTCGAACACTGGTTGGTTCACCCTACATAATGGAATGATAATTTTCAGGTCCACATGAAACTGAAAATTGAAAACAAAAGTAAAAATTCAGTCAATTATTTTTCTAAATTCTCAATCTATTGAAAAAAAACAATTTTATTTAATTTCAAGGAAAATTATAAAGGATCTCTGCAGTTGATTTCCGAGTTCATTTCCCATCAGTGAGGTTCATAATCCAACTGTAAGAAACGTTTATCATGCAGGTTGACAAAATATAAAATTCATCCAATTATATTCATCATTTATTTGTCACAGACATTATAAAACAGTTCCCAGTATTCTTGAAATGAACAATTCTACTCATTGATATCCGCGTCCTCATCATCATCTTGTTTTTGCTTATTATTCTCCTCGTCTTCGTCATGTGGACCTATTTTGTGCATTGCCAGGTCACCCAGCCATAGCAGCATCCTGACGAAAATCATTAAGGAAAAAATTTTGCGATTCCGAAAATAAGGACGTTTTGTAAAAAATTGTCGAAAGATTCTTTATGCAGCTTCTGAAATTTATCACGAAAATATTTTGACCTATGCTATTATGCTATGATATTATGTACCTATGCTCATTCAGAGGTCGTGAGCTATCACATTTTGATCATTTCGAGTCCCAAGAGTCTATCAAGAATGAAATACCATTGGAGTTACTATGTTAGTTAATAAGGAAAGTTGTAGACACCAATGAACAGTGATTTATTGAAGAATGAGAGAGAAGAACCCCATCCACATCAACTGGTGCTACGACAGAGTGAATTCTTAAGCCGCAAGTTAAGAAACTCAATTTTAAAATGTTGATATCTCCGTTATAATAGTAAAATGGGATTAAAAATCCGTTGACTGAGGTTTCGGATGGTTAAAAAAACAAGAAAAATACATAAATTATAGTAATGTCTTAATATTTCACAGAAATGTCGGCAATTGAAAGAATAGGTACAATGGAAATGGGATACCATGGGACTTTCCCCGGTTATAGGCGAGTATTTATTAAAAAATAGTAACTATCATGATTAATATAAGTGAATTCTAATTCTGAAGTTTTTACTTTTTGACATCTAATTTAAACTATCCCATCTTTACACTCATTTCAGTAGAAATATTGGACTAATGAGGTGTTCACCTTAGCTACACGAGCGCAGTATCATTTACCTTACATCTTTTCAGTAATGTTTGAATTGATTTGGCTTTTTTATACGTAAAAGGATACGATTGCTCCTTCAATTCTGTTTCCTCGATATGTGGGAGAATGAATTCGTTGTGAAATTTCTGGACTGCCTCCTCGCAGTCACTCCACTCCAACTGCTCGTGAATTCCATCAGCACCATATCTTTTGTTATAATTGTCATAGTGCACCTAGATAAGCATAAATGATTTCTTAATTCTATATCTATCCCTATGAATTCATTTTGATCTGTGAATCACCTTCTTTCGACAGAATCGAGTCAAAAGTCCAAAAAATCTCTTCAAAGATGAGAAATGATTAATAACATTATTAATTCAACAATTTACAAGTACTCTAATGATTTTCTACTATCAAACGACTTCAGAAATTGATAAAAAATGTCTAATAACGCCAAAAAATTTATAATTAGGAGTTGTGAATTCAAAATCAAAATGAATGAAGATAAAAAATTATTTACATCATTGAAACCCAATCCCAACCCCGGAACGATCGGAAATTTGTTAAATTCAATTTATAAAATGGCTTTTATTAATATTATTAATAATTTAATATTTAATAACGAGTACTCTACTGATTCTAAACTATCAAATGACTTCAGAAATTCATAAAAAATGTGTAACAACATCAAACAAAATTGCATAATCATGAATTATGAATTCAGGATCAGAATGACTGATTAGGAAAAATTATTTACATGATTGAGGACCAATCCCAATCCAGGAGCAATCGGAATGTCCCACTTATCTGGTTTGAAGCTCTCCTCAACCGCCTCTTCAGTCGCAAGATTTCTAACAATGGAAATAGTAAGTGCCACCATTTTCCGGATCTGATGAAGCATGAAGCTCTGTCCTTTAACTTGAAGAGTTGCGAATTCAATGTTGTCCTTGGAGATGTGGGTCTCCAGGATCTGGCACTTCATCATGTACCTGTTGGCTCGAGGATCGAAAGCTCTCCTAAATGCGACGAACAATTAACTCATGAATAAAAGCAATTGGAGATTGAGTGAATGCTAATTGATGAATTTTCTCACACTCTGGACGTGAAATTGTGGAAATTGTGGGTCCCCTCGAACAACTTTAATACTGAATTCACCTTCTCTCGCAATTCAGGGCTCATTCTGAACTCTGTGTACGGTTTGCCGTCGATTATTTTGAGCTCCTCCACACGCTTAGCGAGCTCCTCCTCTGTGGGGGGACCTCGGTCCATCAGGGTTGTGTCGTCAGGGGCAAATGCAAATGTTGGGAGGGTGTAGGTGTAGGTCCTCGCGTTGCACTGGGATTTACTGTTGAAGCCTTTTGTGACCCGTTTTATTCCGAATACACGGATTTCCTTCGGTAGAAACTGATTTATGTCGTCAATATTTGCGTAATCAGCTGCAACAAGAGGAATTTATTGAACATTTGCAGGAAATTATTATTAACCAAGTGTTCTAATCCTTCACACATTGAAAAATTTAATTGAAAAAACCTGGCGAATTGAATTTTTTTTTGCAACTTATTCTATTGAAATATTTTCCACAGAATTTCCTCGGTTAGAATTTTCTAAGATCTTTTAAATTCTATTTTTCTTTTCTTTTCTATGACTTACTATGACATGAAAAATAGAAGAATAGAGTAGTGAAATAAGAATTTAAAGAGGGGAACCCATTCGAAGCAAATTGATAATTTATTAGCAACAATAACTATACTCATTTTCAAAACAATGCAATTATCACAAAAATAATTCAAAGTTTGTTGTAAAAATGACTAAATCCCCAATATTTATACAAAACATTTCGCAAATATTTTTCAAATAAGTTTTCAACAAAAACAAAAAGAAAAGGTCAAAAAATTCTCTTCGATGTTTTTTTTTTAAATTATTTCCTTTAATTTTCACCTCCAAGTTCCCCGTACCCATTAATTTAATAATACCTTCTTGTTCTAATTAACGATAAATACTCTGAAAAATTTCTTACGAAGTTTAGCAGAACAGATTTGTCTCGTGGCAGACACCCCCTTGTCCGTCCTCGCAGCCCTCTGGAAATTAGTGTACTGAATCGTCTCAAAGGCCTCCTCATCAATCAATTTAGCCTTAAACATGGCTGTGATTAAGTCCTCCTCGATGGTCCTCATGTTGGGGTTCCTCTGCATGCCGTAGTAGTCCTTACCCAGGTATCCAAGCATAAAGGCGAAATTCTTCTTCTTTATCCTATCAAACTTCTTCTTTTTTATTTCTGAATTATCGACCTGTTCTTCGAGGGGCCTCTTGTTGCTGTCCGGCACAGCTTCGCTGGGAGCTGCGTTCAGCTCTGTTTGGGTTGACATCGCACTACGATTTTTTACTATGAGAAAAACGTCAACACTGATGAAACGTCTAATAATTCGGGGGAGACAAAAGAAGAAACTATTTTCACGTCTTCATAAATTTTGGACTTTAAGGATAATCGGGCGAGCCCGGAGGGTTGGAAAAAAACAGCCATTTTTTTATTTTTTGTTTTACGTATTCTTTAAATGGTGGAAAAGGCGTGTGCAAAGTTTCAGACTGCTGGGGAGCATGGTTAATTTATTATGAATTTTTGAAAAAGTGGTCATTTGACCGGTGATCTTATGGAAATCACCAAAAAAACTGCAAAACTCAAGGAAAAAATGCAGCCAAAGTCATGAAACTTTAGACACATTCAGAACATGTGATCAATGATTTTTTGAGTGAAAAAGATTGTCGCCTAGGAGCATTGTTTATTAATAATAGCGAAAAAAGTACTGAAAAAATAGTAAAATAATTGATACCCAAAATTTCCAACTGATGATGAATTAAATATTTAAAAATATGGAACTATGAATTTTCTATTAAGTAGATAATACTAAATTTTTTATGAAGGGATTTCCGGTTATCCAAGTAATCGTCAATCTTCCTAGCTCAATAACTGATTAATGAATAATTCAAAATTTGACTATTCGCATTGATGACTTGAATAAATAAAATTCCAAAGTGATATTAACAGATTAACTACTTAATAATTTAAGAGTAATTATAATTTATGGATATGGCTATTCCTGTTTCTCATACATTGAAGATCGATTACATGTGTCTAGAAATAATTAATTAGTACAAAAAAATTAATTGTTTATTGTTCGTTTACCCCGCAGACGCTTAAAATATTAAAAATAGTCCAGGGCCTCCAATTTTTGAGCTACAGAGGTTTGTTTTTCAAAATTTTTGAAAAAATGTGGGCAAAATCAATTTCAAAAGTAGGGGAGGTTGGGGTAAAATGGACACTTGACTTTTTTTTAAATATTAATGACGGGTTGAAATGTTGATAAAATTTAATAATTTTTCTTTCATTGCAAAGAGCAATTCTTTCCCTTTGTGATGACCCTAAACTGAGCTCAATTGATAAATTTGTTTCTGAGTTATGAATAATTTAAAAAAAGTCTAGTGTCCATTTTACCCCACTCACCCCTATGAGAAATTCAGAAAAAAAAGTTGATGAAAAAAATTCCAGGAAATCCAAATTTCCTTTTCCTACATAACAATATATTCTGAATATTATTCACCAGCTCTCTGCCACATGAAGAGCTACACTTTTGCATGTTTGCTACTCACCGAAGGAAGGAAGAATACTATTGATCCTACAGGTCCTTAATAACCGAAGCATTGAGAAAAACTGCAGCTCTTCAAGGCGACTTCAATAAACAATCACAACTTCCAATGATCAACACAAAAATATTTCTTATCTTCGCATGTTTTCCTTCCTCTCAACCATGTGCTGTTGCCAGAGCAGTTTTAACCTCAGTTTCAGCTCCAAAATGTCCAGCGAGAGAGTGAGGTTAGGGCGGTGATCAGATCTCGCGAGAATCATGAATTGGACGGTCGGTTTTTCATAATTTCTGTTGTAATTACGAATTACTGAGAGTTTTCACGTGTTGTGGGGTGTTTTGTGGGGGTAATAGAGGGTAAATGTGTCTGTAAAATCTGCAAACATGTCTGGATTCGCTGTCAATGCTGTCTGCGGACTGGCGAGAGCTGCACAGGTTAGAAACATCAATTATTGTGTGGAATTTATTACTTGGAACGATTAATTGTTGAGTTTTTGTCATTAGTTATTGACTTCTCTCGTGATTTTCGTCGATTTAATGACGTGTTCTGGGACAATGAGTTATCTGATCGTTGATGTCTTTGTTGGAAATTTAATAGTCGAATTTTTTGGCAATTTGATAAGAGATATTGGGTGGATATTTTGGGAGTGGGTGGTTTCAGGGGAAAATTTCAAAAGACCTTTTTTGTGGGGAATTTCCTCATTTACAGAAGAATGCTTTTGAGTTTTTACTGTTGAATGATTCGTTAACGAGATAATTGTCTATTCAATAAGAAATTGGAGGTGATTGAATCGTTCAACATTTTTTATTATTTTGGGATTTTAGGAGTTTAGTAGGGGAGGTTGGGGTAAATCGGACAATTTTGACTTTTTTTTAAATGTTAAGGAGAGGTTGAAATGTTGATAAAATTCAATAATTTTCCTTTCAATACAAAGAACAATTCTTTCCCTTTCTGACGAGCCTAAACTGAGCTTAATTGGTCAATTCGTTTCTGAATTATGAATATTTAAAAAAAAGTCTGAAGTGTCCGTTTTACCCCACCCTCCCCTACGAAATGCTAAAGGTTTTTTTCTTTAAAACATCTCTCTTTACATTTTTTTCTAAAAATCACTCCCTTGATTAGATATCAGTAGCGGAGCGGTAAAACGGTTCAAGTCGATTGTGACTATTAGCCAGTTTTCCATGAATATCTCGAAATATAAAGGAGATAGCAGAATTTTAGTCATGACCTTTTTTGAAGCCCATAATTCGCTCTACAAATAAGGTTATTACGAAAGTTTCGTTATCTGCCTTAGATTCAGAGATATTTCTAAAAAACTCAGCTGAAGGCTAAATTGACTTGAACCGTTTCACCGCTTCGCTACTCATATTTTTGATTGCATAGATTGAAAACGAATCATAAATTAAAAGACGATGTCAAAAAACCGAGTCGAAAATTTTCAACAAAAAATGTTTTCGATTTTTCCTCTTAAAATTATTTATCAACGAGATGAAATTATTTATTCAACATTCAAGAAAATGAGTTAATTGACGTTGATATGTCTTCATTTCAGACCAACACGTCCCTGTTGTCATCCATCTCCCGCCAGTCAATCATCCTGACGCAGATCAGGAATCACAACAAGCACTGGAATCCGAAATACAAGAAACTCCGAGCGGAGAAAGTCATAAAAATCAAGCTCCCGGATTACCAGAAGGAGGAAGATGAGGAGTTAGCAGCTGAGAAAGTCCGGACTAAAATGAAGGAACAGGGTCTCCAGCCCAGCAGACCCTGGGTAGAGAGGCCCATCTTCATCAGTTGCACTGGAGCTATTTTCGAGGAATATGTACCCCCTGAGGGCGATGGAAAGTTCTCTGCAGTCTCCGGAGCAGTAAGAAATATTCGACATTCCCATTTCGATACATAATTTTTTTTAATACCTAGAGACCTCAGAGAGGTGACGAAATTCTTGTCTAAATTTTTTTTTAGCTTTCATTATGCCCTTTTTCCTGACCCATTAAATTTTCCTTTTTTCAATCAACTGTTTACAATCATTCTCATTGCAAAAAGCAACACGACCCATGAGCATCATATGCCCCAATTTATCAGCTGTTAAATTTTCATATTACAATAAATGATTTGCTCATGTTCTAATTCCTACGCTCACTGAATAAGATTTTAATCATAGTTACAGTTCAATTCCTTCTAGAACACACTTTAGAGTGTGAATTTCTGGAATTCAATGTTTGTTGATACTCTGGTGAAAGTGCGTGCCCACACTGTTATCAATTTTTAGTTAGTTTATACGGTAATTCAATTAATATGTTGTTCATCTCGTGTTTTCAGCACCAAATTAAAAATTAAAACTTCATTTGGAATATTGAGTCCCAGCTTCTTCTTATTCATATCAGAAATTTTGTATTTGGATATTAATATTATTTATTCAAAGTGAAAAAATCGATCATCATCTTCACTATATTGCATTCAGATTCTCCTATCCTTAACGTCAAAAATGTGAGATAATCTCATAATTCTAGCTATTAATTCTAATCAACTTCGTTCGAAGAAAATCTTAGTAAACGCAATATTAAGAAAGTAGAATTATTCGGTTTTCCTCTGACCTAAATGATTTGGACAATTATGATTCGTTTATTCATGTTTCGTAGAATGGTATTCAATTCTCATTTGTTTGTCAGGAGGGCTTCATGAAAATTCGACGCGAGACGATTGTACTCATGAAATCTGCCTGACTTTCTCGATTCGTTCGAGATATTGCCCATGCCTTTTCAGAAAGGAAAATATCTGTAAATCGAAAGGAAATATTTATCACAAATCCTGTAGTAAAAACAATTTTTTTCAATCTTCTATAATTTGGAAAGAATAAATAACATTAATTTTTCAATATTGCAGCTCATTTTTTGTAGCTTTCATTGTGCTTCAAAAAAACTTCATTTCAACAATATTCAACATAAAGCAAAAAAATTCTATTTCCCTTGGAAATCTGTTTTTGTTTAACATCTCTAAACCTAAAAGAGAAATTTATGAATAATTCTGTAATGAAAAACGATTTTTCAATCTTCTATAATTTCAAAAGAACATTTGTTCTTTTGAACCAATGATGAACAATAATTTTCAAATATTCATCAGGGTGCAAAGCAAAAGGTAGAATTCATGACGAAAAAGGGTAAATCTTATTTTGCTGTGAAAAAAATCAGAACTTTCCTGGAGGACTTCTCCCCTGGTGCATTTGAAGAGGATGTTCAAGAAACATATATTAAAGCCCATGAAGCTATCGCCAAGTGAGTAATCATATCGAATAATAATTCAATATTGATTTATCCTGACGCCATTCTCTTCCTTTCAGCAAAGATAAGGAGGCTCTACGATTGCTTGTGACCGAGAAGGCATTACCTGTGAGTTGTCACAACATTTTTTCTCCTCCTATTTTTTTTTATTATTTCCATATTTTTATTCCCAATGGAGTTGATAAATTTTTGACGATTGGATTGGACATTTACAGGAAGTAATGCACAATACCCAAGATAAAACGATTCACTGGAAGTTTATACAGTCTCTCACACTTCCTCGTGTTGTGCACGCCCGTTGCACAGACATCATCACCAAGGACAATGTGTTTGGACAGATAACTGTGCGTTTTCATACTCAACAGGTGTGTAAAATAATTAAATAATATTGGATCCTTATTTCGTTATTTGGAAGCCATTCTCATGCCAATTATGCATTTATCTTGAAAATGAGAGATTTTATGGCACAATTAATATAAATATTACTAAATATCATTTCTAAAATGAACATTATTATGACCAACAGTGCCAATAAAACAAATTTTAATTATTATCAAATGGTGGATGGATATTACTCTTTGAATTAGAAGAAAATGTCAAGATAGATTTTGTTTGAAATCCCATTCTCTCAATTCCTTTCTCAAATTATTAAAATTATTCTGGAAATAACACGTTGAAATTAAATTAAGTTGAATCAAATGGTGAATGAATATTAATCTTTGTTGAATGGGAAAAAAATATTTAAAAAACAACATGTGGCTGGAATTTGATTTTCTCGATTCCTTTCCCAAATTTGTTGTAGAAGCGAATTTTGCCATCTTCTTCTATAATCACTTGATTCCTAGATAATTTTATGAAAACAAACGTTGAAATGAACTTCACACTGATTATTTTCGTAAATCCTTACTGGTCGTGGAAAAAATAATCTTCCACACTTGATGATTATTGTTTTCTCTCAACAGACCCTCGCAGTTTACGACAGATTTGGTCGTCTAATACATGGAAGTGAGTTCGTGAAGAAAGACGTACTGGAGTACGTGGTATACGAGAATCACTTGGCGAATAAATACGGTGCATGGAGGATTCATGGAAAAATCATTCCACCCTGGATGCCAGAACGAGAACACACCCGGAGGACTTATCTGATGAAGCCACCACCAGAGCCTGAACAGTTGGAGGAGCCACCGAAGCAGCCAGAAGTGTCTGTTGCACACGTCGATAACGATATCTCGAGCCAACGACCAGCTGTTGCGTAGGATTATGTAAAATAACGAAATAATAAAAAAAAACGTTGATTAATACAATGTCTTGGCGTTATCTTTCTCTGTTTCTTCCCAATCTCCCGTGAAAATTTTTAATTAACATTTTTTTGCGGAATCATGTTTTTTAACTACATCATGATAAAAAATTACTTCGTTTAATAATTTTTTTAACTTTTGAATTTTTCCAAAAAACGGTTGTCTCACGACAACTTAAAAAATGTTCTCAATTCATTGAATAATGGCTTAAAAAATTAGTTTGGATGCCCTTTTGACCGAGTTCGAAGATGCACCAAGCGGCCAAACATCTTCCTTTCGGAAGTGCTTACCTTGCTGATGATGCTGTTTTAAAACATTCTTTGAGTTGAAAATATTAAAATACCCATTTTGAGTCCATTGAGCGGACGAGACGCTCGAGGCGGTTTGTTAAGCCATTTATGATCACATCATGGCTAATAATAATGCTAGAAGAACTCGAAGATTCTTGAGTCTGGAGCGGGTTTTAACTTGTGAGCGAGTGGTGTGCGGCCTACGAGTCGTAGGCCATGACCCGTTTGACCGGACGAGCGCCGCAGTCTCAAGACTCTTGAGTCAAGCGTCGACTCAAAGGCGCTCAAGAGGTGTTACTGAGCCACACAGATCACTCGTGATCACATAACGCTTCCAACACAACTGATCAAATTTCGTTAGATTATTAATGATTCTATATTTTTCGTAAAATTAAATCGTTGTTACTCTCATAAATTCATGAATATCAATATTTTTTTGAGCAATGAATTGGATTAACGTGACATTAAATCATTGTCCGTAGCATTGATACGTACACCATCGATGATTTCGTTATCTGAGGATCGTAAACAATGATAGATTACTCAAATTATGTCATACCAACCCATGTGTCATGCCTCTGGAGCGGTTTTTAACTTGTGAGCGAGTGGTGTGCGGCCTACGAGTCGTAGGCCATGACCCGTTTGACCGGACGAGCGCCGCAGTCTCAAGACTCTTGAGTCAAGCGTCGACTCAAAGGCGCTCAAGAGGTGTTACTGAGCCACACAGATCACTCGTGATCACATAACGCTTCCAACACAACTGATCAAATTTCGTTAGATTATTAATGATTCTATATTTTTCGTAAAATTAAATCGTTGTTACTCTCATAAATTCATGAATATCAATATTTTTTTGAGCAATGAATTGGATTAACGTGACATTAAATCATTGTCCGTAGCATTGATACGTACACCATCGATGATTTCATTATCTGATGAGAACGCAGAAAGAATTGAATACTCAAGTTGATTATCCCGTTCTAATAATCATGTTGGAATAATCAGTGAAATATATACCTGTGCAAAACTCTCCAATGAAAACACATAAAACTTTCCTGCCGTCAGTCGAATGGGCTCTTGAGTCGTTTCCATGCATATAATCAATGCTTTCTTGAAGAAAGGTGACATCTCATACCAATTGCATTCGTAGTAGGCGTTCAGAAGTGCGGTACACTTAACCATGATTAATTAGGCATTGCAATAATTCAATTTCACACGTTGAGATATACAATTGACGCATTTTACCTCAGTATTCAAGCACTCCCCCATGAAACAATTAGCGTATACTAATATTGTCATGGAGAGAATATAAGTTGCCAATCCAAATACACCGAATGCATCAGCATCATCTATATTCTGAAAAATTTTAATGTCCGGAGGAATTTTCGACGAGACCATGCATACGGGTATTATGGGACGAGGAATCAGTAGTCACACGCACGCATGAAAAAAATTTCACTGAAAAATCTAACGAATTCGATGGAAAATTCTATTGGCTTTTTGTTGAATTTTCTATGAATTTATTTTGACGTCAAAAAAATTCAATTCAGTCACGTAGTTTTCGAGATGTTGAGGTAAAAAGATTTTTGAGAAATTGCAGCATCTCGGAAACTACTTGACTGATTGAGCTGGAATTGCGCCCAGAAATACTCCAAAGTAATACCAATTATGTGACGAAATTTCAGATTTTTAGCTTCAACTTTAGTCCTTTTTCTGTGAAGATTTATAACAATTTTCCTGAAAACATCATATCTTCACGTTTCATGATATTCTACGTCATTTTCCGGCAAACTTCGAAGATCGTCAAAATAAACGATCACGAAGCTTCCATTCGGAAGCAAAAAACGTGGTAAATTAAAGCTCAGGAAGTTCTATAGAAAAATCTAATTCTATTGACATTTTCTACGGAACATGTTCCATTGAAAATCTCAACATATTCGGCAAAAAACTAGTAAAAATTCAATAAAAATACAACAGAATTTTCTAGCGAATTCGTTAGGTTTTCCCGGAAAATTTTTTCGTGTTTACAGATCTTCAAAGATATTCATCAAAAACTCATTCCAAAGTTGAGTTGCCTCGTCATGATTCCGCACGTCACCATCAAATCAAAACGTTACCAATAAAAATTGGTAGACAATGAGGCCTATCAAAACCGTCGTAGCAAGAAGATCGTACAGAAGGGCTAGATGAAAAGCATCATTGAGCCACTGCGCGACCCTAGAAAATCGCATAAAAATAATTTCTGAAATCTCCCAAAAACATCATCCTCACTCACACAAATATTTTTATATGCCGCTGAGTGTGTCGACGAAAAAAAGCGCGTGGATCAGAATTGTCATCCTTCATAATTGAAACTCTATGAGTGAGAATGGCAAGCTGACCACAAACATTCATGACGAATCCCAATAAAATACCGTAAGATGTCACGAAAGATACACCCGTATACATCATTGGGAATTGACATGCGTAAACTATTGCGGTTCTCTCGGTTGGTGATAGATCGATGAAATGATAAATTCGATAGGGATTCACCAGGACTGCTGTACCATTCATCATTCCTATTTTGAGAGGACACTGTCATCTTGTCGCGTTTCAGCGCATTGTTACTGAAATTGACTCACGTGTTACGAGATACGTCTGGAACGGTGTCACATAATACATGACAGCAGTGATAGCTGCCAATCTGGTTCCCATCCGATAGAATTTCTCTGCAACTGATGAATACTGATGAAGAATCCTCAACTCTTCGGGATCCTGAAAATTCTCGATTGCTACATCTTCCTCGATTGAATCTATAATTCTACGTGTTGTTTGGCCAAAACGAATTATGATAATTCTGTATATCGCCATTGTTTGAAATGCGGTTTCCGTTAGATTCAGTATCACCAATTCTAGACTCCCCATGATGCTCGCGAGATCTAGCAGCTGCATTGAGAGATGAATGGCGAAATACGTCAGAAAAATTGTGAGCTTCAGTTGTCCAAATGACGTTATGTTCTTCGGCCAAATACCTAGGACACCTAGGGGCCAACTAATTCGATCGAACAGGTACTTCACCTTTTCAAATTCAACCTTAACAAAGGTACGTGGAATAGAATATTGTATGGGGGAAGAAGGAATCGGAAAATACCTTTGAGCTCATGTCCATTTCTCATGAATTCGTGACACACGCTTCTGAAGAAAAAAAGTTTCTTCCACAGAGAAATAATAGAGAGAACAGAGGAGCGATATTAAAAATTCATCGAGTGCATGACTGAACGCACCTCAGAGGGGAGATAAAATGGTAAGGAAATAGAAATTTGAGGTGAAATCAAATGCAATGTTGGGGACAAAGCTCAACGCCTTTTTAAAAATTCATGTGATTCCCGGAAAAAAATGCAATGCGTTATTTTCGATGCCGGATGCGTGACAGAGGTTTATCAATTCTTCGTTCGTACTGGAAGCTTGCGGTGAAGAGAGGAGGGGAAATCGGCCTCTGTGATTTGAGCGCGGACAGTTCATCACTAGCAGCGGAACTAGCAACAACTCAAGGAAAACAGAATTGCCGAGACAAAGAAGAATTTCGCTGATGTGCTCCATGCACTTGAGTTGTGGAAATGCAATGTGATGTAGTAAGCAGTTATTCACGTTTTTTCATTATAAAATCTTTGTTGTATCTACCAGTTATTCCGAGTGGTAATCATCAAGTTGCGTGCAATAATTTTGAATACTTTCGAATTGTTCCGATGCTCAAATCGTCTATTCTTGAGTCTGGAGCGGTCGTTTACTCGCGAGCGAGTGCATGCGGCCTATGAGTCGAGGATAGTGACTCGTTTGAGCGAGCGGACGCCCCAGACTCGAGACTCTTGAGTCAAGAGTGGGCTCAGTGACGGTCAGGTAAGAGCCAGCAGGTAGATATTCTCTGGTTTGCTCTCACTCAAGACGCGGCTAGTCGAGAACAAAATGAGAGGATTGAATACAAAAACTTCATTGTAGTCCTCAATCATCACAAAGGGACAAATACTCGGGCAGTTTTCCATATTCTTTTATTATAATATTTCAATCAAATTTTTCTGCAATTGTTGTAATCGTCAACGTGTGCACAAAAATTTGAAATAAACACGAATGACACCGACATGACATACACATGATAAATAAAAAAATAATCTCAACAAAGCGCTCAAAAAATTGATACATTCGATAAAAAATAGTGTCACTTTCTTCACATGTGGGAAATTAAAACATCAATACTCATGAATTTCTCCTGAAGATAGAAGAGAAAAGGATTGAATTGAAAGAACCCAGTGGTGGAGATGAACAGTGATGTAAATTTTCGTATAAAAATCGCGATTCCTGTGAGACTGACTCCCTCGTCCGTGGCCTTGTATAAAATGTGATCCAAGCAGTGGCATTAACATTAAAAAAAATTATACGGAAGTAGTACTTCAAGTGAGTAAAATCTAAATCCATCGCCCTGAGTCTCGTGTTGATGTCTCAGGTTGATCTTCCCGGGTTTGACTCCAACATGAATTCCTGGTGTTGATTTCAACATCACCTTGCAGATCAAGTTACTCGCAGGTTTTGGTATTCAATTGACCTGGAGCTTGGAGAGACAAAAAAATTGGAAATTTATCCTCTCTTTTTAGAATTTCTGAAAGAGTTTCAGTGAATTTCTCTTCGATTTCGTCATACGTGTGATATTACATTATATTAATCGGATAAAATTTTTCATCTCCGATTTTTATTCTTTGCTATTTTTTTATGTATTCTATCAAAATGTGAGGGTGGAAATTGAATTGATGGGTATTCCTTCATTATTTGAAAAATATATCTATTTTAAAACTTTCTGGAGACATTGAAAAATTGAAATTTTTATTTTCTTGCTGATCACGTATCTCTGTCCTTTTTTCATATGCTTCCATTGAAATTAGATCATAGAAAGGGTACATATTGATATTTTTTCGTCATTAAAAAAAAATCAGTTTTTAAATTTTTCAGAAAAATAAAAAATCGTTTTCTTTCATTTTCTTGCTGATCATCTCTCCCTGCATTTTTCTCATTTCCTCTCAATGAAATCAGATCATGCAAACGAAAAATTTCATTTTCATGATCTGATTTCATTGAGAGGAATTATTATATTTTACTGATATTATTTAACATGAATATCTCTTCATTTGAAAATGAGAAAAACTGTTCCCACAATTTGTATACTACAATGGGAATAGAATCCAATAAATTTAATTTAATCTAACCGCCAAGAAAAATTGGAAAGAAAACAATAAAATAAATGACTATAATATAATATAATCTAGCGACTAGTGAGAGATTATGAGGATAAATGAAGAGTCAGAAGGGCTCATTTTTTCGTACCATCGCAACAGTTCTTCATTTTACTCAGATAAGAATACTCCTTGGCATTGGTGAGTCCCGATAAGACACAAGCGCTGAAGCCACTTCTGTTCAAATTCATTGGAGCAACATCGTACCACTCATTAGCATCAGCATCGTAGCACTCAACATATGTAATTGTTGTATAATCTGAATTTTGTGAGGGTATAAATCAGCGGCGGAGAGAGAAAACGAAATGATAAACTCTTCGTCAAGTGACTTTTTGGTACACGAATATCTTGGAGTGTGAGACAGGGAGAGAAATCCTCATGACGATCTTTTTGCGAAGCAAAATGAGAGTGACGAATGTAGCGTATCTCACTTAAAATATTTTGATCACCATTGAGAAGTCCTCTAGACATGCCGCGTGAAGAATTGAGGAATGTTCATGTCTAACTTATATATTTCGTTACGATGACAAATTGATTGATTCTACTCTACCAAATATTTCTCTTAAATGTTTCTGCTGAAAGAGGCCCGCAAAAGCTGCTGGAAGAGCTTCAGGCATGAGATTTCTCGGGGATTGCTCTCCCCTAAAGTTCTTTACTCTTATCCTCAACTATTCGAATCCAAAACAAAACGAATCCAATACACTGATAGAAAGGATTAGTTATTGCTAACGAATGTTAACAATATGTTAACAATCGGCCTCACCAAATGTTCATTCGTTAATAGTTAACAAATGGATATTTGAGAAGGCTTGTTTGATTCGATTTTCACCTGTCAAGTGAACTATTCGTTAACTATTAACAAATATTCATATATTTGTCATTATATTATAGTTAACGAATCTCGTTTGGAATAAATGAATGAGTACCAGTGTAAAATCTCCCTCAACCACAACTCACTCACCATCAAATCCTCCAATAACGAAAATCATATCATCCAAAACAACGGAAGCAAAATTACTCCTCGGGTTTATCATCTCCGCCACTTGCTGCCACTCAGCCGCTTGATTCGGGTTATACCTCTCGGCTGTAACCCCCCGAGAACCCTTTTATTAATTCACCAACTACTCAACCACCCCCAAAACCTCCCCGAAAATGTACAGTCGTCTGCGTGGAATAAAGAAGTGAACTCCCCATTGGAATACCGATATTCACCTGACGTAAGTCTGACGGATCCGTCGAATCCCCCAATGGCGTAAAGATTGTTCCTATGAGCGATCAGCGAGGGCCCCGCTCTCGGACTGATCATCGAACTGATGTAGGTCCACTGATTGGTCTCGACATCGAACACCTCCGCCGACTGGAATATCTCGAATCCATTGAATCCCCCGACGACATAAATCTTGTCCTTCAGTACAGCTGCACTTGCGTCCGAGCGTCTCGCATGCATCGGAGGAATGATCTCCCACTGATTGCGTTCAGGGGTATAACGCTCGGCTGAGTTCATCCTCTCCCGGCCATTCGAGCCCCCGAGGGCATAAATTTTTCCTCCGTGTGTGCAGACACCCGCGTAGCACCTGGCGTGATACATGCAGGCCCTCTCACACCACTGCTTCAGAATGGGATCGTAGCAGCAGAGTGTGTTGAAATACTGGTGTCCAGCATAGCCACCGACCATGTAGATCAGATTGTTGAGGGCGCAGAGGCCGTGATACGCCCGCGGGGCCACATCCGTATTCACCACGAACCAACTGTCCGCTCTGACGTCGTAGGTCTCTACGAAATTAGTCGGGGAACCCCCGGTCCAACCGCCAATCGCGAAGAGGATTTCGTAGGGTATGCGGGGACGGGAGCGAGACTCCGCTAGGTGGGCATTTGTTGTTCGCAGGAGTTTTTGACATTCCTGCAGGAATCGGAACAAGCATCAATTTCAAAATAAGTTGACAGCTTATGTTTAACTGATAGTATCCTATTTACTAAACATGAACGAAACGTGGAGTTGTTTTATATCGAAATATCTCGAAACTGCCTGACCGATAATCCTTAATTCTGATTGGTCAATATGTGACACGAAGTTATTCACAAAAAAAACACGCGGCATTTTCAAATGCTTCAGTGACATAATTTCAAATTCTTCAGTGGTAAATTTTTTTTTCACGTCATATATGTATATAATATATATATTTCACATGTATATATATCATCGGTGAAATTAACAAATTCTGTCCTTTTATGGAGACCAATTATTTAAAAAAATTGAAGATAATTAATTGAAAATGAAAAATGCTTTATAGATTCTTTTACTCTACTTTGCTATTCACTTCAATCATTAGTCGAATTCTCTTTGATTCATTATCAATATTTATAAGGTATTTATGAGAAAATGAAATTCAATGAGTTCCATTTCTTCATTGCAACAAATGAATAAATCAGCGCGCGCGGGAGCGCGCGCATAGATCTTGCTACCCAATATTTTGCAATTACCAAATTAATCATCAATCGAATATTCAAATTCCGAAATAATCTATCGACCAGTAATCGTGTCAGAGGATTGACCGTTACATGTCTGATCGAAAAAGTCCTTTTATGAAATTTAGAATTATTTACTGAACAGTTAATTGAAAATTTATATTAGGAATTATTTTATTATTTTCAAATTTCAATTAAGATGAAAAAACCATAGTAATAGAAAGATGCACATTCTAATAATATTACAAAATATTACAAATGTAATGACTGTCGATTGATTGCTGCGTTCCTGAAAATATGTGTTCATCATAAACACGAAAACATGAGAATTCAATCAATTTAGTTATTTATTCTAGATGTCAGGGGGAGGATTATACCTTGCTCTCCTGAACGAGCTTCCAGTTGACGATTTGAGTCGATATATATTGAATACTCATGAGCCCCAGTCGGACGCACTCCAGCAATACTGGAAGACACGTCTTCCTCTCGTCCTCATTCTCTTCTATCCATCTTTTTAACGCTTTGAACACAATTTCTTCACTCCAGACGTTTAAATCATCATCGATCAGCATAGATCTCAGATCTTCGCAAGTTAACTCAGAAAACTCCGCACTCTCGTTCAGGATTTCCGTGAAGTGATGACGGATGTATTTACGGCTCTTCTTTTCGAGCTCGTGGCAGAAGTAATTTTTTGCAAATTTGTAAATTCCTGCAGAAATTTATCACCGATAAAGCTTCCTTCACATGATAATTCCAACTAATCAGGTAGATAATCATAAATAATTAGAAAACGGAACAGGTTAAATCAGCATAAATGCGTGACATGAAAGGCGAAAACTAATTTGACATCAAGATCTTCTCAGATTTCGTCTGTCTTGACTAAAAATCTATTGAATTCTAGAATTCTAGAATCAACCTTTAATTTTTAACAAAAATTGTAGTCTTCACAGGAATTGTTCTGTTCTATTTTATTATTATTACCTAAACAATTATCTGGCTTTAACTCCTTCAGCAACAGCTGACAGCACAACTGAACAACCCCAAGCACTTCAAGCTGATCAGCAAGAGGCAGAAGCTGCTCGACATTTTCCACCGTGACATTGCACGTTCCCGTGTAAGCATAATCCAGAATCAGGGAAAATATATCGCCGGGTGCAGTGTCAAGGGACACCTCGGACTTTTCGTTTTTCCCAGGGACTTGGAGGATGTTTGTGAACAGAGCCCTGAAGTACGGACTGACGGCTGACAGGATAACCCGATGAATCGGGAAGACAACATTCCCTGAGCACCTTACGATCCCATCGCAGAACTGCTGATTCGCTCTTGGGGGTGATCAATTATCAGTGATTTGTGGTCGCATTATCATGTTTGAAAAAATTTCGTATAAAAATCTAGCGAATTCTCCAGACAATTCTGTTGGATTTCTATTGAACTTTCTATTAGTTTTTGGCCGATTCTATTGGAATTTTCGACAGAAATTATTCTATAGAAGAAGTCGATGGAATTCCATTTTTCTGTACAACTTATTCTATTGAAAATTTTTGTACTGAATTTTCTAGGATTAAATGTTTCAAGGATTTTTGTTGTTTAATTTTGTTGATGAAGCGAAAAAAAAAATAGAATCAGAACAACTTGGAAAATTTGGGCCGAGGAAATTCTATAGAAAATATCTCAATGGGGTAAGTTGAATAGAAAAATTTAATTCTATTGATTTTTTCTATAGAATATGGTATATATTCTCTAGGTTTTTGTATTCAATTTTTTTCGCACGTGATCTCGAGTTGTTAGTTGCAGGAAAAAATTTATAGAAAAAATTAGTGGAGTTTTATTTTTCTATACAGCTTTTTCTATTGAATATTTTCTATAGGACTCCCTCCACATGATTTTTCCAAGATTTTCCGACTTTTTTCTCTTTTCATAAAAAAAAATCAAAAAGAAAAATTTGGAAAATTTCAGCTCATAAATTTTTATCGATTTTTTCTATAGAATATTTTTCTCTGAACATTTCTATTAGAAAATGTTCATAAGCTGCGGAATTTTTTAATGGAGTTGGCCAAATACTAATCGATACTTCAATAGAAATCCAGTAGAATTGTCTAGCGAATTCTATAGAAAATTCTATTGAAAATATGTCTATTGAAAATACTATCAGTTTTTCTATAGAAGAATTCCGCAGTTTTAATGCGCTTTTTCTACAGAAAAATTCCATTAGAAGCTATTTTATAGAAAAAATCAGCAGAGTTTCACCTTTCTACACAATTTTTCTATTGAATTTTCAAAGTTTTTCCCACTCTTTCTTCCTCTTTTCATGAAAAAACTCAAACGGAAAAATTTCGCAAATTTCCGCCGATAAATTTCAATTGATGTTTTTCTATAGAATACTTTCTACTAAACATTTATGTTTAAAAAAATGGTGATGAGTTGCAGAATTTTTTAATAAAATCTGACGAAACTTAATGAAGAAATTAATGAAAATGCAGCAGAATTTCCTAGTGAATTCGCTAATTTTTCTATGAAATTTTTTCACAAATGCAAAATCGCTTCACCTGAACTCAGACCAGACAATAGGAAACTCAACGGCCTTGTAGTCCACCGGGAGACACACACATTTTCTCGCTTTTCCACCTTGCCTCTTTCTCCCCTGTTTATGGCCAGATGAAATGATTCCAGAATTTGCGTGGGAATTTTTCTTGAATCTTCCACTTCTCCGAGGACCCTCCATCACGACAAACTATCCCTCGATTTTACTCCGAGATTCCTTCCTGGGAGACTATTATCCTATTGCGACAGGGTCCTCTCTCGTTGACACGAAGAAATGCTCCGTGAACCGACATCAATTTGAAAACATAAGAACAACGATTCGAGCTTTTTTTTCGAAATCTTGACGATCGAACATTTATTCTATTGGCACTTGCCTCTGCACGAGTGAGAGGATAAAGCCATTAGGATTAGAAGAGGAAGAACATTTATTCTAAGAATTCTCTCATAAAAATTGAAAAATTCAGACAATTTATGGTGAAGAATTTTTGTAGCAGAAAATATCGAAAGAATGAATTTTACCGAAAAAAGAAAATCAACGTTTCTGCAAAATGAGCTATCATTTTTATGCGGAGAGAAAAGTTGCAAGAAACAAACATCTCAATAAGAATATTTTTTTCTATCAGAATTCCAACTCCTTTCCTCCAAAAATTTTCCCCGACATCTGGATCGAAGAAACTCGATCGAAATTCAATAAAAATCCCTCCGCGACGATGAATCTATCGAAAAGCCTGCACAGTCATGTATATCAGAGCGTCTGACCCGGCAATCGATATCCGACAGGCCGTACACATCGTGCAAGTGTTGGATGTCTAAATGTTGCGGAGAAAAAGCAGTGATAAACTCCCCCACTGCTGCGATATCAACGGCGCAACCCCACCACAATTTTCCACGCATACTCAGTAGTGGCGTATCGTTCAGACAATTTAACAAGCCCAGGTGGTAGTAAAACCGCCGGCATTGCCGGTGATATCAGCCACACCTCGCAACGATTTTGCACCCCTGAGTTGTCTGACAACAAGTGACCAAAAACCCCTTCACCGCGAGCCAATTCAACTCCTGTGTCTCTGAGGTACGTGAAAGGCGTCTCGATTTCAATAGACGTCGAGTCGTTTCGGCTTTAAATGTTAAATGCGTCGGAGGTAATTCCACTCGGGGGGTGAATAAACGGGTTCTGGAATTATTTAGCAATATGAGAGGCGCGTCGCGGGGAGTTGGTGACATTCGTCGTGATGGTGAGGCGTCGTAGAGGATGTGGAGTAAATATTTTTTCGTTGTTCAGGGTTTTAGAGTGGACGATTGGCACTCGATATGGAGATTAAAGGACGTGTGGCACTGATAACGGGGGCTGCCTCGGGCATCGGCAGGACTTATGTCGAGGAGCTACTTAATCATGGGGCTAAGGTATGGAGTCTACTCAAGGTCATTTTCGATAGTTGGGGTAACGCGATTGCGGGTTTACGCACGAAAAAAATTTGGAGAAAATCGTAGCGAATTCGCTGGACAATTCTATTGGATTTCTAAAAAGTTGAATTTTATTTTTTGATGCAACTTAGTCTGGTGAGATGTTTTCTATAGAATTTACTCGACTCAAATTTTCTAAGTTGTTTTTATTCTATTTTTCTTTTCTTTTCATCAAGAAAATCAAGCAAATAACTGGGGAAATTTGAAGCGAGGAAATTCTGTAGAAAATATCTGAATAAAATACGTTTTTTTAGAAAAATTTTTGCTAGACAATTCTATTGGATTTCTAAAAAGTTGAATCCTACTTTTTGATGCAACTTAGTCTGTGGAGATCTTTTTTATAGAATTTACTCGACTCAAATTTTCTAAGTTGTTTTTATTCTATTTTTTATGGAAAATATATGAATAAAATAGGTTTTTTTTAGAAAAATTAAATTCTATTGACTTTTTCTTTTGAGTATTTCAATTCCAAGATGATTCTTTTGTATCAGGCCGAGTTGTCTCACATGGAAAAAATAAATATACAGAAATATATGTCACTTATATCTGCTTATATGTGGTATACTTTCCGGCAAATAAATGCAATATTTGAGATATATGTTGGATATATGTGTGTCCATATATGCCACCGGGTATACCTAGCATATACCTGGTATACAAGGCGAATATATTCAAGATATAATTCCGGCAAAATCACTATATCTCACTTATAAGTTTTGGCTTATATTTTTTTCTATGCGGGGTAGTAGGCCCTCTCAAGCGCAATGTAAGGGTCAGACACTAAGAGTGAGAATATAAGGGTCAAAAAGTGGAGGTTAAAAAATGAGGGTCGGAATATTAGGGTCAAAAACTGAGGGCCTGAATGTAAAGGTGAAGGAATGAGGGTCAGAATGTTAGGGTTAAAAAGTGAGGGTCAGAATATTAGGGTCAAAACATTAGGGTCAGAATATAAAAGTAAAAAAAGTGGGTGTCAGGTAATGAGGGTCTAAATATAAGTCATATATTAAGCTTGATCACCGTTTTTAGCCCTTATATGACCCTCATTGCCTGACACCCATTTTTTTACTTTTACACTCTGACCCTAATTTTTTTATCCTAATATTCTGGCCCTCTTTTTTTAACCCTAACCTTCTGACCCTCATTCCTTCACCTTTACATTCAGGCCCTCAGTTTTTGACCCTAATATTCCGCCCCTCATTTTTTAACCTCCACTTTTTGACCCTTATATTCTCACTCTTAGTGTCTGACCCTTACATTACGATTGAGAGCGCTTGGTACAACCCGGGCTGATACGAAATAATCATCCTCGAATTGAAACATCCATTCCCCATTCGAGTATAAAATATATTTGAATCAAGTTTTTTTTCCGTGTCATTTATTGCATTCTCATAAGTCATTGAGTTTTTCGATTCTCATGTGTTGTTGATGCAGGCAACACTGACTGTTTGCGGGAATTTCGCTGCTTTCTTCCTCAAGACGAAAACAAAATTAGGGATTTATTTTTAGACTAACACTTGTTCCTTCGAAATTCTGAAACTGTGGCTCAACTTGTAGGTCTCGATATGTGATATAAATGCCGAGGAGGGAGAGAAATTGGCAAACAGCCTGATGACAAAGCATGGAAAGGATAAGGTGATTTTTTGCCAATGCGATGTCACTGATTATCCGCAATTCGAAGGTAATGGCTCATGATAAATTATGCGGGAAGGCAATTGTCGAAGTCGACGATTGGAATTAACAAATATTTTCTATTGCAACAGAGTCATTCAGGACGACTATTTCAACGTTCGGTCATATTGATATCGTTATCAACAACGCTGGGATAATGAATGACAGATTCTGGGAGCTCGAAGTTGACATTAATCTTGTGAGGCATTCAAATAAGACTGGATATACGTATGAAAACATTCAGTTGAAAATCTTAGTCCTCGAGTCGAGAAATTTCTTGAATTTCTGACCGTCATGACCATTATTTTGAACATTGCGACCCTCAATTCTGGAGTTCTAATCTTGAGTACCAATTTTTATCACCAGAAGTCGATTTTAATTTTTATAATATGGAGAGATCATTTAGTAATTTATTACTCGGAGAGAAATTTTTTAGAAAAATTCTAGTGCTAGCACGGGAAAAGAAGCGCAAAGTGACGGCCAGGAAAAAATTCCAGTGCCGGCTCTAGAAATTTTATTGGGGAAAACGTGAATTTTTCCCCGTATTTCTGTGAAAATTTCACAGAAATCCCCAGAAATTTTACCACAAATACCAAGAAATTTTGCCTTAACAGCACTAAAATTTTCCACAGCCGGTGGATTGTGATTTTTTCCCGTACTCGTACTGGAATTTTTCTAGAAAATTCCTCTCCGTGTATATCATTCAATTTCAATAGAAATTGAAAGGAAAAGGGAACAAATTTGTGTGCCCAGGAATCCCTATTGAATTTGTTCATGCGTTTATTTACGATAAATAATAACTACTAATGAAAAAGCTTAATAAAAAAACCTTGCGCTTTCTCTGAGAAATTCTATTCAATTTCTAGTAGAACTCTGTAATAATTCCATTGGAGTTGTGTAAGAATTCCATTGAATAATCCTATCTGCGAATTGCGCAGCGTGCACGGAGAGACATTTTTACCAAGAATTTCTCTTTAAAAAAAAAAATTTGCAAAATTTTACTTTACGCACAACTGGTGAAATACACTATTTTAATAGAATTCATCAGAGAAGCAATGGAATTCTTTAAAGAAAGCGCTGAGTTGTTCTATTAAAATTCTTCATACGTGTATTTAGAGAAAATGAACATTTCCTCGGTAATCCCTTGCAGAACGGCGTTATCAGAGGTACTCTCCTCGCACAACGCTACCTCGGGATTGATAAGGGGGGGAGAGGGGGTGTTGTCGTGAACACTGGAAGCAATGTGAGTTTAAATCCATACATCAGTGTGCCAATTTATTCTGCGACGAAAGCTGCCATCGTCAGTCTCACGAGGGCCTTCGGCGTAAGTACACGCACTCGCGCGTGAAATAATTTAATAGAAAAACACAGAGCTTTCTCTGAGAAATTTTATAAAAATTCTGTTGAAGTTCTATTAAAATTCTATTTTTTTTGCCCGATTTCTATGGAGAATTATGCGAGTTCATCGTCTCACTGTGTTGAGAGATATTTGACAGAAAGAAGTCAATAGATGTTTATTTTTCTATAGAAATTCTTGTGCGTAAATTTTCCAAGTTTTTTCTGTTGTTTTTTCGGCTTTTATTTGAGTCTCACAATAAAATCCAAGAAAAACATTTTGGAAAAATCATGCCCAAGAATTCTTATAGAAAAAATTCCAACAGAATAAGTTATATGGAAAAATCAACATCAATAAATATTTTTTTATACAGAAATATCTATTTAAAAACGGGGAGACGTCAGCATAATTTTTTAATAGAATTGGCGCACAAGTAAATAGAATCTTTCAATAAAATTCGCATAGACTTCCAATCGAAATTCAATATAATTTCTTAGAGAAAGCGCTAGGTTTTTCTACTAATTTTTTTCATACTTGTTCAGACAGGATATAATCATAACTCATGAGTTATACTGCGACTATAGAATTAATTGTTCACAGGACAAGTATCACGTGGACTTGACAGGCGTCAGTGTGATGGCACTGTGTCCAAGTGCAACGACTGATAGTAATTTAATTCGTGATGTTGGGAAACAATTATTACTACCTCGTTATGAGGATGCATGGCGTCGGGATACTGCCTCGAATGTGCCACAAAAGTGAGAGAATTAAAAAATTAATTAATTTATTCATTTATTTAGACATCTATTTTATGCCTAAAAAAGGTTTCCGAAGGTTTAAACAGCTTCGATTATTTATTTATGAACCAAGAAAGTTTTAAAAATTTTAATTCTGTGCGAAATGTAATTTCAATGACGCTGAATATTCATAATTTTTTTTTAATTTTTCTTACCCAATTTAATTGACAAATTTGGTGATTGAAAATGGTTGAGTCTATAGTGTGGTTTGTACCAAACTGTAAAAGATACTGTACTATTTTTTTACTATTTTTTCCTATTCACATCCAAATTCTATTGGAATTTCGATGTGCGATTTTTTCATAAATATTTGACTTTAAAAAATGAGAGAAAAAAATTCAGTGAAAACTTGGAAAATTCATGTCCAAGAATTTCTATAGAAAAATAAAATGCTAATGTTGATTTTTAATAGAATTCAAATCAGCAACGAAGTGGTAAAGCGGTTTAAGTCGATTTTTACAATTGGTGAGTTTATAGTGAATATCTTGGAATCTAAGGGAGATAGCTAAATTTTTGTTCAGACCTTTTTTATAGCGCTCAATTTGCTCTAGAGAAAAGGTTATTACATAAATTTCATCACCTTTTTTAGATTCGGAGATATTTTTCAAAAACTCAACTAAGAGATAAGCCGATTTAAACCGTTTTACCACTTCGCTACTGAAATAGATTGTCAATCAAATTCTCATAGAATTTCAATAGAAATTCAATAGGTTTTTTTAAAAGCTGTGTTAGAGGTTTCTATTGAATTTTTTAATACGTGAAATTGTGGCGTGCGATTTTTTTACAGATGTTTGATTTTTTCAAATCCAGTAGACATTGATTTTTCTATATCAAGAATTCTTGTCCACGGATTTTCAGTTTTTTTTTCTTGAATTTTGTAATGTTTATAGAATTTTCTTTCTATATGATAAAAATTCTTATAGAATTCGAACAGAAATTCAATAGATTCTTTTAGAAATGCATTTGGTGTGTCTATCGAATTTTTTAATATCTGAAATTTAATTAAAAAATTCAACAGACATTGGTTTTTCAATACAAAAAATCTAAGTTTTTTCCTTGAATTCCGAATAAAAAACAAAAAAATTCTTTAAAATGTATAATTTCTAAATTTTTCTAAAAAAAAAAACAGAAAAATTCCCCTTTTTGTAACTAAAATCCCCTCGATTGCTTCCTTACAGAGCTGACCACGTGGGAAAGGCACTAATCCAAGTCCTGAATGTTGGAAAAAGTGGCAGCGTATGGCTAGTAGAAAACAGTCAACCAGCCCGAGAAGTAATTTTTCCAAAATGAAAAACATGAAAAATTCATTAAATTAAAATAATACTTCAATTGATTAACAATGATAACACTGATTGGTAAAACGTCCAAGTGACATTCCTCGCTTTTTTACCTGCTGAATGAAATTTTATGCCGTACCAAATTTATGAAGTTTTTATACCGTATCTAAAATACATTAAAAAATAGGGAAGTATGGGGAAATAATATCATCAAGAGAAATTTTCAAATTTTCGTGTATTCCATAGAAACAAGTACCATCTAAGAATCCGCCCAGGTATCATTTAATATTCGTCTCATGGCAGCTTTTTCTGGAGAATATTCGAGGGGTTGCTCACTCCATGACGTCGAAATGAAGTCAATTTCGCGTGATTAGATAGGATTTTAACCCATTCCAGTGCCAAGATCACGGAACGTATCGGTGTGAAGAGAGTGGGGAACGCCCTGGGTGTCAATGCGCCACTAGGTACGCGTGGTGGCGCACGCACACCACTACAATATGGAGAGAAGTGGGGAAAACGGTTGACACCCGAATGGGATCACGTCTGAAAATATTCCATAGGAAAACCTAGCAAATTTGCTATACAATTCTATTGGATTTCCATTAAATTTTTTATTAATTTTTGGTCGGAATTATTGAAATTGTCAATTCAAAATATTCTATAGAAAAATCAATAGAATTAGATTTCTCCATACAACTCCTTCTATTGTGATATTTTCTATAGAAATTCCTTCGGCTCAAATTTTCCAAGGTTTTTGTTAAATTTGCTTGATGAAAAAAAAAATAGAATGAAAAAAATTGAAAATTCGAGCGGAGGAAATTCTATAGAAAATATGTAAATAGAATAAATTGTATAGAAAACTGGAATTGTATTAACTTTTTCTATTGAACATTTCGCTGGAGTCGGTCAACAATTTCAATACAATCGGCTGGACGATTCTGTTGGAATAGCCAATAGAAAATGTTCTGTAGAAAAATTCAATAGAATCAGATTTTTCTATCCAACTCATTCTATTGTGATATTTTCTATAGAATTTTTTCGGCTCAAATTTTCTGAGATTTTTTGTTTGATTGTCTCGACGAAAAGAAAGAAAAATAGAATGAAAAAACTTGAAAAATTCGAGCCGAGGAAATTCTGTAGAAAATATTTCATTAGAACAAGTTGTATAAATAAATCTAATTCTATTGATTTTTTCTATAGAATACTTTCTATTGCACATTTCAATCGAATCGACCGAAAACTAACAGAAAGTTCAATAGAAATCCTGTAGAATTCTCTAGCGAATTCGCTAGGGTTTTCAATTAAATTGTTTCATCCGTGCGAATGACATCTAGTATGACGCAATATAATTTCATGACTGCAGTTGACTTTGAATGATTTAATTAGCGTCAGTAGCTCCTCGATAAAATTCATGAAACTCATATTCCGCACGAAATGGATGATCTACATAATCATAAATCAATTATAATCGGTAACATAATATAGTATAAAAATTGTTGATATAAATTTCGTTCGCATTGACTGTCTGTATGGGTTGCTAGCTTGTTCGAATAAAGATTACCTAGTCTTTTATTAATACATTCCGCGTTCTCTTATGTTTATTTCCCTGGATCACGTGTCACGCCCACATCATTCGACATAACCCGCTGAAATCATCTGTGAATGCGTAAATTCTAAGAAAATTCTCGAGTAAAAAAATCAGATTGAAACCATGAATATACGATGCTGTCTACGTCCTATGCTCCACCAGTTTGATCGAGCATTTCCTATTATTACACATCGTGCGGAATTAGCAACTGCTCTTAAACAGGAAGTGATTAAAAAGAAGAAGAAGAAAGGGATCTGGCCATGGTCGAAGGAGCCCGAAGACGAGAAGATCAAGATTTTAAGACCAGGAGAATGGTAAATGGCAATAATATGGACACCTTTAACTTTCTTTTGAACGTTAATAATTCATTGAACGGTTGACAAAACAAAAAATTTTGCGTATGAGATATCTTCATACGCAATTCATTAAACATGGGAAATTAATTTCTCCTAGCGAAGAGAAAGAGACCTTTCTCGATCCAAAATGCAAAGTGGCGATAATAGTGAACGGCGGAAAGAGCTTTGGCCTGTCGGCAGCGCATTCTCTTCTGCATCATGGGGCTAAGGTGAAAAGAGGAGTATAGCCCTGACGGATCACTCGATAGGGGGTTCGAATTGCTCTCGCAGTCGAGTGCTAGTTGATCACGATTCGATTGACCGACCATCGATCAATCAATGATCGACCAACGATCGACTAGTAATCGACCAACGAATTGACCATCGACCGTTGATCGAGTAACCATCGACTAGCAATCGACCATCGATCGACTAACTCTCTATTCGTGATCAATACAGTCAATGATCGACCGGCCATCGATCAAGTGAATAAGTCGATCTCTTGTGGAGCCACCATCAAGAAGCCATCGATCGATCAGACGGATCACTCGATAGGGGGTTCGAGTTGATGTCGCAGTCGAGTGCTAGTCGATCACGATTCGATTGATCGACCATCGGTCGTCCAACGATCGACTAGCAATCGACCAACGAATTGACCATCGACCGTCAATCGACTAACCATCGGCCATCGATCGACTGACCCTCTGCTAGTGATCAACCAAGGATCGACTGGCTATCGACCGAGTGAACAAGTCGACCTCCTGTAGAGTCACCATCGAATATCCATCGATTGATCTGTTAGGGAATCGTCACATACTAAAAGTCTTATTCTTTTATTTATTGTTACGATTTTTCAGAATGTCATTGTGGCTGATGATAGCCCTTCCGCTGGGCAAAAGGCAGCCCAGCATCTGTGTGATATGCACGGAAGAGATCGTGCGCATTTTGCATTGTGTGCCCTCAACAGCATCTGCAAATTCGAAGGTATTTTAGAGGGAGGCGAGAGTGGACAGATTTGATCCGATAACGTGGAAGGGGTTCAACTGAGGGTTAAAGATGAGGGTCAAACAAGGTCAACCATTGAATTGACCTTAACGGTCGAATCATAGGGGTGAATGTAAATATCAGGGGTAAGGATCAAATCGTATGGGTCAAACTAAAGGCCAAGAATGAGGGTCAAACAGCGGGTCAATAACAAGGTCAACCATTGAATTGACCTTAACGGTCGCACCATAGGGGTGAATATAAATATCAGGGGTAAGGATCAAATCGTATGGGTAAAACTAAAGCCCAAGAATGAGGGTCAAACAGCGGGTCAATAACAAGGTCAACCATTGAATTGACCTTAACGGTCGAATCATAGGGGTGAATGTAAATATCAGGGGTAAGGATCAAATCGTATGGGTCAAACTAAAGGCCAAGAATGAGGGTCAAACAGCGGGTCAATAACAAGGTCAACCATTGAATTGACCTTAATGGTCGAATCATAAGGGCAAAACTAAAGATCAAGGGTAAGGGTCGAATCGCATGGGTCAAATAAAAGGTCAGGAATTTGACATCGATGTAAAGTTCGTTGAATTTTACTTCATCAATCATAAATGATCGAAAAAAAGGTCAATTAACTCCAATCTCCCCTAATAAAAATGTCTTCTTTAAAAAAGTATCTTTTTCTCCTCAATAGCAGTCTTCGACTCTGTACTATGCAGACAAAGAAACATCCATATTTTATTTAATAATCTTGATGGTACTACAACTCCGTCACAATTGTGTGGTGAAAATGATGGAGATGACGCTGACTGGGTATGAAGTCCTGTGCTCTAATTGTATCGTTTTTATTACAAGAAAATTGAAAATTTCAGAGCAAAACTAGAAGGGCGATCGAGGTGGGGGTGAAATTCATGGGGAAACAGAATGGCGGGGCAGGGGGGATTATCATAAATACCGCGAGGATCCTCGGCTTCATGGGATGGCCGGAGGAGCCAGTGCCTGTTTACTGCACGAAGGAACCTGTCGTCGAGACGACACAGGATTTGGCTGTATGAAAAAAACATGATTATATAAATTATTAAGGATATCCAAGTAGTTTAGTCATTTTTTTCTAGGAGAAATCCTCTTCAGAGCTGATAGAATAGACGAAGAGTATTTTTTAGGCGCAATATCAACTTCTGTTTCTGATAATCAAGTTTGAAATTGAATAAAATATCATTCACAATGTTCATTGAAGAAATTCCCAATAAAAAAATTCAACAATGAAAAATCCGAAAAAGTACGGGGATTTTCGACAAAACTGACATCTTGAAAAACTGACAGCTTGAAAGGAAATTGCGAACTTGAACGAAGTGCTTGGATATCCTGAAAGTCTGTTGAGTTCTCCCCACAGATTAAATCAGAGACATTTTATTCTAGAAAATGTATGCATTCGAAAAAACTGGTGTGCGAATAATCACTCTTCTGGAGGCTTCCAGACCATTTGAGGAAATTGGTTTGCCAGATTTTCCAGCTGCGGGGACGAAACCGGAGCGAGGGAAACCAGTGTACACGGCGTGCGCATCGGCAATGTATAAAACGATGACGAAAAAAATATTTCAATATTCATTTCATTTTGTGGATTGAATTTAGGGAATCGAAAATTGGTAGAGCGATTGTCCATCTCATGGCGAAGGCCGAGAACGGAAGCACATGGCTGATGGAGTCGGCGTCACCTCGAGAATTACCGAGGCTAATTCATTTCCCTAGTAAAGAAGGGGAGAAAATCGACCCAAAGATCTATGACGAAGTAGTAAGGGCTGAATTTTGTGATACAAATATCGTTATGGAAATGTGGTAATCTCGGAAGAATCTCATCACTGCGAAAACTAATGTCTGAATTTCAGACACTTTTGCAGACACTTTTCAAACACTTTTGGGACGATTTTTTTTTTGTAGATACTTTTGAGACATTAAAATGTGTGGGAATCAATGGAGGTATTTCAATTTCAGACAACAAGATGTCTGAAAGTAAAATACAGACATCAGTTAGATTTTCAGACACTTTTAAAGATTCAGACGTTTTTTGCCATCTGCCATCGTAAATTCAGATGGTTGTCAGACACCTAGTTTTAGCAGTGGATGAGTCAACTTTTCAGACATGAGAAATATCTTAAAAATTAATGTTTGATGAACTTTGCCGTCTGAATCAGGTGAGATATCTTAATAGCGAAATGTTTGAATCGCTTATAAATAACTGAATTTCAGACAGAAAATATCTGAAAATAAATACCTGAAATTTTTCAGACGCAAAAACTGTCTACCATCATTTTCAGACAGAAACGGTGGTTGAAATTTTCAGACATTAGTCAGATTTTCAGACACTTTTGAAGATGGAGGCGTTTTTTACCATCTGACAGTTTTGAGAACCATCTGACGTTTTTACCATCTTGCAGCTTTTCCGTGCCTTTTTTCAGTAGAAATACTCAATAGAAAATACTTGATAGAAAAGAATCAATCAATTTATCATCATAACGAAATACGTACAACGTATTCTGTTGACATTTTTGGAATAACGATAGTTCTATTCATTTTCAGCCATGTCCTCCTGCCTTCGAATCATTCTGTGCATCGACAAAGGACAGCACGTGTTCACCGGACATAAAAACCCATTGCACTCCTTAGAAACCAAAGAAATAAAAAAATTCAAGGGTATATTTCGCATCAAAACAACATATATAATGAACGAATATATTATCATTTATTTCGTGAATGCAAAAATAGTTCCATATATTAGAAAAATTATAAAAGTGGTCGTATAAGATTGTGATCGCGTCTTCACTTCAGAGGCTGAACCTTAATTGAGATTGTCTTGGTTTCCAAGTAGCCCTCGAGGCCCTTCTCACCCCTAAAAATTGATAATATTTAGAGATACATTTTTTTTAATGAAGAAGCTTGATTCGAGTACTCACAGCTCACGACCAATTCCAGACTGTTTGTATCCTCCGAACGGAGTTTGTGGGGTGATGGCATCGTAGCAGTTGACCCTGACAACAACAGAAGATAAAGTGTTTCAATTGAAAAATTTCATTTTCATGATCTGATTCCATTGAGAGAAATTATTACATTATACTGATATTATTTAACATAAATATCTCTTCATTTGAAAACGAGAAAAACTGTTTCCACAATTTGTACACCACAATGGGAATAGAATCCAATAAATTTAATTTAATCTAACCGCAAAGAAAAATTGGAAAGAAAACAAAATGAATTAATATAATATAATATAACCTAGTGCATTATAATATAGTATAGTATAGAATATAATATAATAAAGTATTATCGTAATATCTTTACTGTATGCTACCACCATTTATAAAAAATCTAATGGCACAATCCGCCGAATAGATTGGCTTCAAAAAACCTTGCACTAGATGTTTCATAAGAGTAAATTTTTTCATGCGCCTTACCAGACACTTCCTGCTTCAACAGCCTCGCAGAACTGAAGAGCCTTGTTGATATCATTCGTAATGACCCCAGAAGCAAGACCATAAGTGGTCTTATTCGCCCTCTCAATAACTTCCTCCATAGTATTGAATTTCAGAATGGACTGAACAGGTCCGAATATTTCCTCCTTGGCAATTCTCATGTCGTCTTTGACATTCGAGAAGACAGTGGGTTTCACGAAGAAACCGACGGTGCCCGGGCGCTCACCGCCGGTTTCAACCACAGCTCCCTCTTCTTTCCCGGATTTTATCAAACCGAGCACCTTGTCCAACATGTCTTGATCGATCTGCGGGCCCTGAACCACGGTGGGGTCGAAGGGATCTCCGACTTTACGCTTCAGAGCCAGTTCTTTGGATAGCTTCACGAATTCGTCGTAGATCTTCGCTTGGACGAATGTGCGGGAGCCGGCGCAACAGCTCTGGCCGTGGTTCCCGAAGAGGGCCTCGTGGGCAATTTCAGCTGCTTCTTTCACTAAAATGCATTATAATTCGTAATTGATAATTTGTAACTGATGATTCGTTTTTTTTTAATGGACAGAATATTTTATCGCACGTAAAAAATTGATAAAGGGCTAGATCAAAAAGATTTAATTAACTTTTTTGACTTCTAAATTGTTGCTTTGAAACCAGATTTATCTTTTGTCTTTTTATGGAAAATTTTGCAGCATTATAAGTAATCGATTCTTTTATATGATTTATCAAGAAATTTTGTAGGAAAATTCTTCTTCCAAGAAATCTCGTCATTTTATAAAATGCGTTATAGATGATTCACAGTTTTTAATGGACAGGACATTTTATCACATGTGGATAAAATGGATACAATGACCTTATTTAATTCCTAAATTGCAGCTCTCAAATTCTATTAATTTTTCACAATTTAAAATCCAATAAAAAGCCAAAATTCTCAATTCTGAATTTTTCTATCGATGAATATTCCACAGAAAATTTTCGTTAAAAAAACATTATGATGTGCTAGCAATTTCCGTACAATTTTTTCTCACATTGAATGAGAAAACCGTCAAACTCACCATTTGCATCATCAAAAATAACGATTGGACTCTTTCCCCCCAACTCCAAACTGACGCGTTTCAAGTTCGACTTGGCTGCTGCCTCCAAGATGACGTGACCGATCTGAACATGAAAAGAAGACGAACGTTTTCTCACTAAATTCTATTTTAAAAAAGGAGGAACGAGTTAAGGGAGTATCATTTATCATTACATCGGTAGATCCAGTGAATGCGACTTTGCGAATATCCAGATGTTCGCTGATAGCAGCCCCAGCAGTCGGACCGTACCCAGTGATGACGTTGACGACTCCCGGTGGGAATCCAGCCTCCTTGGCTAATGCTGCTACGTACAGAGCAGTCAGAGGAGTCTGCTCAGCAGGTTTGAGGACAATGGTGCAGCCAGTGGCCAGAGCCGGTCCCCACTTCCACGCTAACATTGCTACTGGGTAGTTCCAGGGAATTATCTGACCAACTACTCCAATCGGTTCCTTTTTCGTCATAGCCAAGTTGCCATCATCTGCAATGGTATGCATTTTTTATTTTATTAGACGGGGCCTTGATGCCCTTTTTCCTGCCAAACTCGCTATTCCTTTTTTCAATTAATTGTTTATAATCATTCTCATTGCAAAAAGCAATACGACCGATGAGAATCATACGTCCCAATTTATCAGCTGTTGAATTCAGTAGTGAAGCGGTAAACCGAGTTAAGTCGATTTTGACTATTAGCCAGTTTTTGCTGAATATCTCGGAATCTAAGAGAGATAGCAAAATTTTTCTTATGACTTTTTTTATAACGCTTTATTAGCTCTACAAAAAAGGTCATGACAAAAATCTTTCTATCTCTTTTAGATTCCGAGATATTCGTCAAAAACTAGCCAATAGTAAAAAACGACTTAACCCGGTTTACCGCTTCGCTACTGAATTTTTGTATTACAATAAATACTTTGCAAATGTTATGCAAATGTTATTACTCCTATGCTCACTGAATAAGATTTTAATCATAATTACAATTCAATTCCTTCTAGAACAGACTTTAGAGTGTGAATTTCTGGAATTCAATGTTTGTTGATACTCTGGTAAAAGGGCGTGCTCACACTGTTATCAATTTTTAGTTAGTTCACACGGTAATTCAATTAATCTGTTGTTCATCTCATCAATATAATTTCGCGCTTAGAATATTGTCATCTCGTGTTGTCAGCACCAAATTAAAAATTAAAACTTCATTTGGAATATTGAGTCACAGCTTCTTTTTATTCATGTCAGAAATTTTGTATTTGGATATTAATATTATTTGTTCAAAGTGAAAAAATCGATCACCATTTTCACTATATTGCATTCAGATTTTCCTATCCTCAACGTAAAAAATGTGAGATAATCTCATAATTCTAGCTATTAATTCTAATCAACTTTGTTCGAAGAAAAATTTAGTAAACGCAATATTAAGAAAGGAGAATTATTCTATTTCTCTCTGATCTAAATGATTTGGACAATTATGATTCGTTTATTCATGTTTCATAGAATGGTATTCACTCTTTTTTTTGTTAGGCGGGCTTCATGAAAACTCGACGCTTGAACTCACGAAAACCGACTTACTTTCTCCATTCGTTCGAGATATTGCCCAGAGTTTTTTTTAGAAATTACGATAGCGAATTCTCTACGAAATTCCTTTGCCTAATTTTTTCAACTCGTTGTGTTAATTTTTTTTTCAATGAGAGGAGAAAAAAAAATGGAGTGAAAAAAGATCAGAAAATTAATGTGGACGAATTCCTCTAGAAAATATCTCTATGGAATGAATTGTATGAAAAGATGAGAATGTATTGATGTAATAAAATTAATTAATCAGTTTCTCCCAAACATTTTCTGTTGCAAAAAACACGAGAATTCAATTTAGAATGAAAGAAATAATTAACCAGTTGGGATAGTGGTGCCGAGGATTTTATCACACCACCCGGCGTAATAGCGGAGGCACCCCACACTAGCTTGAATGTCCCCAAGAGCACTGAGGTACGTCTTTCCATTGTCCAAAGCTTCTAGATTGGCAATGTACTCAGCATCCCTCTCCATGAGATCAGCAAGCTGTGATGGGCGATCGGTAGAAATAAAAAACATATATATGGAGAATATTTCATGATGTTCTCGAGTGAACATCGAAGATTTCCATAATTAGGTAAGCTACCTTATTGATGAGGAGTCCACGACCAGAGGCATTGAGCACTCGCCATGGTGCTCCTCTGGCGAACGCAGCTTTCGCGGCTGTGACAGCTTTGTTCACATCAGCCTAGGCGAAATGTCGAAAAAGTTAATCCTCTGTTAAAAAATATTTTCGGTCGACAATGTGTTTCGCTAAGTTTATGCTAGACTTGGAAATATTTCAAGTTTATTCTATTCTATTCTATTCTATCTAGATATTTTTTTCTGCTTTATTCTTTGCCTATTGCTTGTAACTTCCTATTGTGACTTTAGTCATAATTATTTGGTACAACATAATGTACAGTTAATAAATAATCAATCAATCAGTCAATCAGTCAATCTATCTACTTCGGATATTTTTTCTCCAGCGAAATACTCTTCTACTTTCCTAGTCGAACATCAGAGCTTTGATATAACCCAAAGTTTCCGGACATTTTGCAATGATTTTATTAATTAACTTTTGCAGGTCTGAATTTGAATCTCGATATTGAACTGTTAGAAACTATTTTAAAAATCTGAGAAAAAAATGCCAATTTTTGAAAATTACGGGCATTTTCTGTAAATAATTTATAAACAATCAATTTCACCATACAAATCCTTTGCCAAATCGATTTCATGCATAAAAAAATGAGGTTTCCGAAAGTTTACACAATGTCAATTATTTATTTATAAACTACTGTTTAAAAAAATAATAATTCTGTGCAAAATGTAATTTGAATGACGCTGAATATTCATGATTTATTGCAAACTGTTCTCACCCAATTTAATTAATAAATTTGATGATTGAAAATGTAAAAGATGCTTGGATATATAAAAAATCATATTATAGAAATGCGATAAAATTTTGCTTTCGTTGTTTTGTCAATTTTTTTTATTCGTTCCTTTGATTAATATTACGCACTTTAATCGCAAAAACTCATCACTCACTTTATCTCCCTCAGCCACTTCAGTGATAACTTTCCCAGTCGATGGGTTGATAGTCGTGAATTTCTTCTTGCTCTCCGCGTCAATAAATGTGTTGTTGATGAATAACTGTAAATATTTGTGCGGTTCGGATAAAAATAGAACACGTGAGATAATGTGACTAATTCATCGAGAATCGTAAATCGACTTATCAGCTGTTGAAAACTTCGAAGGAAGAACATCGATGTTTGGAAAAGAGAATCGAAAATCAATTAATCATCAATTTTCGAATTATGAAAAACATCGATTTTTCATGCCCAAATATCGAAAAAAATCGTTGTTTTCGATTAATCGACAAACATTGGCAAACTTCACACCCGAGAAAATTTCGTCTCACTCGTATCGAATGTACTATTCTTCGCGTTTCATAACATTTTAGACCATTTGCAATCAAAATTAGAAAATCGAAAAATCGATAAAATACGAGACTTTCATTTCAATATTACTATTCGGTAAGAAAACGAAAAAATTTGTTAGCCTGGATCAGAAACATCGATGTTTGGAAAAGAAAATCGAAAATCGATTAATCATCGATTTTTGAATCATGAAAAACATCGAGTTTTCATGCCCAAATATCGAAAAAAATCGTTGTTTTCGATTAATTGACAAACATCGCCAAACTTCACACCCGTGAACATTTCGTCTCACTCGTATCGAATGTACTATTCTTCGCGTTTCATAACATTTTAGACCATTTGCAATCAAAATTAGAAAATCGAAAAATCGATAAAATACGAGACTTTCATTTCAATATTATTATTCGGTAAGAAAACGAAAAAATTTGTTAGCCTGGGTCAGAAACATCGATGTTTGGAAAAGAAAATCTAAAATCGATTAATCATCGATTTTTGAATCATGAAAAACATCGAGTTTTCATGCCCAAATATCGAAAAAAAATCGTTGTTTTCGATTAATTGACAAACATCGCCAAACTTCACACTCGTGAAAATTTTGTCTCACTCGTATCGAATGTACTATTCTTCGCGTTTCATAACATTTTAGACCATTTGCAATCAAAATTAGAAAATCGAAAAATCTATCAAATACGAGACTTTCATTTCAATATTATTATTCGGTAAGAAAACGAAAAAATTTGTTGGCCTGGTCAGAAACATCGATGTTTGGAAAAGAAAATCGATTAATCATCGATTTTCGAATCATGAAAAACATCGAGTTTTCATGCCCAAATATCGAAAAAAATCGTTGTTTTCGATTAATCGAAAAACATCGCCAAACTTCACACCCGTGAAACTTTCGTCTCACTCGTGCAGAGACTGTCAGTGTGTTACAATGCATCCAAGCCATCGCTATTCGTAACAATACTATCGATTTCAAGGACGGCCCAATGTGCGAAGTTATGAATTGCTCCTCGATTCTCCGTCCAAAAAAATAGCGATGGAAGATTCCAATCACATACAAACGTGCAGGCGCGAGTTGAACAAAAAGGCGTAAAAAAATTATGGATATGGCTTCTCACCTGCGTGTACTTAATGACAGGATTTGGATTCGCCATTATTTCACCAAAAACTCGATATTATTCGCGCCGATAAAAATTTTTATTATCTGTCGTGCTCGCTCCACTCGACTCTCTGACAATGAATCGACGGTTACACACCCAGCTGTCTATATATACATGCCTCGCCGGCCGGTTGCCATACGCACCAGAGAGGGGGATTAAATCACAAGTGGCTTCTATCTCCTGCGATAGACGATAAATGCGAGAAGGGTAAGTAGACGACTTTATTTTTCGTTGTTACATGATGAAACATATGGTATGATTTGTATTTTGAAAAATAAGCAGGGTGATAGGGGACAAAGTATAATGATGGAAATTGCTTTTTCCGTTTGAATTGTTGACCCTCAGATATCTAATCGTGTTCAATACTAAAGAAAGAAAACATTGGGATGTTCTTCGAATCTGTTTATTTGGGGAGAAGAATGATTGGCGGTTTTTTCTTTTTTTTTTTCGAAATTTACTCGTAGGGGATCTATCGAATCTCGTGATTGTTTTCATGAATGTAGACTTTAATAAGGTCTATCCATTGACACCAATTAAAAATCAATTTTTCGGGAAGATTCGAAACAATTCGAGTGTTAAGAGGGTCTGATGTAGGATCATTTGAAATAATTCTTTCTAAAAAAGAAGCGTGGGCAATAAGTCAGGCGGTTTTCATGAGTACAATCGTCTTGCGTCGAATTTTCATGAAGCTCGCCAAACAAACAAAAGAGAATTGAACACCATTCTATGAAACATGAATAAACGAATCATAATTGTCCGAATCATTTAGGTCAGAGGAAAATAGAATAATTCAGTAGCGAAGCGGTAAACCGGGTTAAGTCGATTTTGACTTTGGGTCAGTTTTTGATGAATATCTCGGAATCTAAGAGAGATGGCAGAATTTTGCCATGACATTTTTTGTAGCTCTCAATTGGCTCTACAAAAAAGGTCATGACAAAAAAATTTCTATCTCTTTTAGATTCCGAGATATTCGTCAAAAACTGGCCAATAGTCAAAATCGACTTAACCCGGTTTACCGCTTCACTACTCAATTCTACTTTCTTAATATTGCGTTTACAAAGGTTTTCTTCGAACAAAGTTGATTAGAATTAACAGCTAGAATTATGAGATTATCTCACATTTCTGACGTTAAGGATAGGAGAATCTGAATGCAATATAGTGAAAATGCTGATCGATTTTTTCACTTTGAACAAATAATATTAATATTCAAATACAAAATTTCTGATATGAATAAAAAGAAGCTGTGACTCAATGTTCCAAATGAAGTTTTAATTTTTAATTTGGTGCTGAAAACACGAGATGACAATATTCTAAGTACGGAATTATATTGATTATCGAGATGAACAACAGATTAATTGAATTGCCGTGTGACTAACTAAAAATTGATAACAGTGTGGCCACGCACTTTTACCAGAGTATCAGCAAGCATTGAATTCCAGAAATTCACACTCTAAAGTGTGTTCTAGAAGGAATTGAATTGTAATTATGATTAAAATGTTATCCAGTGAGCATAGGAATTATAACATTCGCAAATCATTTATTGCAATATGAAAATTTAACAGCTGATAAATTGGGACATATGATTCTCCTCGGTCGTATTGCCGTTTGCAATGAGAATGATTATAAACAATTCATTGAAAAAATTAATATTGAATCTGACAGGAAAAAGTGCATATTATGCAAAAAATTTCATGACATTTCAATTTATGATAGCACTATGCTACGAAAAAAAAAAGAAGAGAAGAGTAAAACAAAAGTTCAACTAAAAAAAATTCATTCAGAAGCAAATTGCTAATTCATTAGCAATAATAACTCATTCCCAAAGAATGCAATTATCAACTTGTTTATTGTTGCATTTGAAATGTTTCATCAGAAAATGGACTGTGGAACATTTTTTAATCCAGCTATAATTGGGATGAGTTCTTCCACAGCGTGTATTTATAGATGTACTTTGAGTGTGAGTGGTGTTCGATTATGATGACAGCTTTATGTGGATTGATTTTGTCTCCAGATAATTATCCAATGCCTCTTCACCCCTGAAAAAATAAAATCATCTTCGTAGAGCTGTTCCCATAGGAACTATTGAATGAGATTATGACTCAACCACTCATTCGTGACCTTGAAAAATAGAATGGGCTAGATAATTGAAGATTACTTACAATTCACGTCCAATTCCCGATTGCTTGCATCCACCGAACGGTGCTTGAGGGCAAATTGCGTCGTACTGATTGACCCTAAAAATGATTAATTATTCATATTAGGAAATTGATGATTGGATGAATAAATTTTTGGGGAAAACTTATCTCGAAGTGAAATTGACCAATCTGGTTTCACAATCTAAGAGTCTCGATAACTTCAACTAATGGTGGCTTGTCGACGTACCAAACATTCCCAGATTCAACAGCCTGAGCGAATTTGAGAGCCCTATTGATATCATTAGTGATAACTCCAGCGCTGAGACCATAGGTGGTATCATTGGCTCGTTTGATAACTTCCTCCATAGTATCAAACTTGAGAATCGACTGTACAGGTCCAAATATTTCCTCTCGCGCAATATTAATATTAATTAATATTAATATTAATTATTAATTTTAATTTTTCTTCGTTTTTCTCATTTTCAAATGAAGAGATATTTATGTTAAATAATATCAGTACAATATAATAATTTCTCTCAATGAAATCAGATCATGAAAATGCAATTTTTCGTCTTCATGATCCGATTTCATTGAGAGGAAATGAGAAAAATGCAGGGAGTGATGATCAGCAAGAAAATAACAGAAAACGATTTTTTGTTTTTCTGAAAAATTTCAAAACTGATTTTTTTCTTAAATGACGAAAAAATATCAATATGTTCCCTTTCTACGATCTAATTTCAGTGGAAGAAAGGGAAAAAAAACAGAGATACGTGATCAGCTAGAAAATAAAAATTTCGATTTTTCAATGTCTCCGGAGTTTTAAAATAGATAGGGGAGGGTGGGGTAAAACCGACACTTTAGACTTTGTTTAAATTAGTCATAACTCAGAAACAAATTGATCAATTCAGCTCAGTTTAGGCTCGTCACAAAGGAAAAGAATTGTTCTTGATATTAAAAAAATATATATTAAATTTTATCAACATTTCAACCCCTCATTAGCATTTTAAAAAAAGTCAAGTATCCGTTTTACCCCAACTTCCCCTATATTTTTTCAAATAATGGAAGAATACCCATCAATTCAATTGCTACCCTCACATTTTGACAGAATACATTAAAAAATTGCAAAGAATAAAAATCGGGGACGAAAATTTTTATCGGATTAATATAATGTAATGCTATCCACACCTTGTCACCCTCAGCGACTTGCCCAACAACAGTCTCCGTAGCTGGATTGATACTCGGGAAAGTCTTCCCACTCACAGCATCAACAAATTCATTGTTGATGAAAATCTTGGTGTATTTGATGACTGGATTACGGTTCACCATACTGATACCCTCGAAACACAGTCGCAGATAAGACTGGAATCGCAGTGGTCTCCTGCGCCTTTTATACACTTTCTACGTATCTATAATTTTTCCGCGGATGTTTGAAAAATCGCATCGAATGCAGAATCTTTGAAGAGTCAAGCGATAAACTGTTGTGATAGGCTTGCTTGGAGAAAACGGGAGTGACTGTCAAAAATTACTCATGTCATGATATCGTTGTATCTGCACTCGTGATAAACGCCGCGAAACGTGAGTGCAACTGCGATTAATCGAAGCAATAAAAAACTACACTGGATCGATAGGCACGTTACTCTGCAACTATTGAAGGATTTTATTGTTGTTATTGTTAATTATTTCGCTATCAGTTCAACGTAATGACAATGTCATTATCAATGGAGTTATTCTAGGACGGGCAGCAGAATAATTTCTAATTGTATGCAATAGAATGGAGAAATCTTTAGGAATTCGATATCTGCAGTAGTACGAAAGATGATGAATTTTTATTAATCACAGAAATTGATAACTGTTTAAAAAAGTAAAAACATCCACGCATATTTCAAAATGATTTATTTAAAGAAAAAATTGACATTCTTCACATTTATTTTTTCCAGTCTCAACGAGACACCGAGAGCTCCATCGTGAATTTGTTGACTGTTGTACCTTGGGTATAATTTTTTTTCAACTAAGATGATAACTTTATGTGGATTGATTTTGTCTCTAGATAATTCTCCAACGCCTCGGCACCCCTGAAATTTTTTTTTATGAAAGAACATTCTTTTCTATGAGCGTAATCAATTCAAAGAGTATAATTCGATCATTTACTCACGAGCTTGATAATACAATGTAATGAACAATCGAAAAATACTTACAATTCACGTCCAATTCCTGACTGTTTGTATCCTCCGAATGGTATATGAGGGCATAACGATGCGTACTGATTAACCCTGGAAACAATTGATTACGATGAATTAGAAATTGGGAAATAAATGACTGAACGAATGAATTCAGTGAACTCCAGATTTCATTTCCCTGCTGCGTATACGAATGAACTGATGATGGCGTGTCGACGTACCAAACATTGCCAGATTCAACAGCCTGAGAGAATTTGAGAGCCCTATTGATATCATTAGTGATAACTCCAGCGCCGAGACCATAAGTGGTGTCATTGGCTCGTTTGATAACTTCCTCCATAGTATCAAACTTGAGAATCGACTGTACAGGTCCAAATATTTCCTCTCGCGCAATTCTCATGTTGTCCTTCACATTGGAGAAAATCGTCGGCTGAAAAACAATTTTCATTGAAATTGTCAACATAACGAGAGGAATGGAAGACAATTTGTGCTCTTTGGGGTATGAATTTACCATAACGTAGTAGCCAACTTTTCCAAATCTCTCTCCACCAACTTCCAGAGTAGCTCCGTCCTCTTTCCCCGCTTTGAGGTAACTCAGCACCCTCTCGAATATCTCATCGTCAACCTGTGGTCCTTGCTCAGTTGCAGGATCAAAAGGATCCCCGAGTTTTCTTTTGAGTGTCAATGCCTTGGACTTCTTGACAAATTCATCATGGATTTTTGATTGAACAAAAACTCGCGAGGCTGCGATGCAAATTTGACCGGAGTTGGTGAAGATCGCGTCGTGAGCAATTTTAACAGCTTCATCAACTGTGAAAATGAAATGTAAACGTTAACTTTGTGACTCTGAAGGAGGATCAGGACAGGGAAGAAAAATTACCATTAGCATCATCGAAGATAACAAGAGGGCTCTTCCCGCCGAGCTCCAGAGTCACGCGTTTGAGATTTGTGTTGCCAGACGCTACCATAATCTTCTTACCAACCTTTCGAGAAGAAAAGAATGAAGGGAATGGTTAAAATTACTAGGCAAATTCCTTTGCCAACGTGAAAACGGAAGTACTCCTTGGACGGAATCACTCACCTCAACGGATCCTGTGAAAGCGACTTTCATAATGTCCGGATGTTCGGAGACAGCGGCCCCAGCAGTAGGTCCATACCCAGGAACGATGTTGATGACACCCGGTGGGAATCCAGCTTCCTTTATCAACGCCGCAACATGTAGCGTGCACAATGGCGTTTGTTCAGCCGGTTTAAGAACGACGGTACATCCAGCTGCTACTGCTGGGCCCAACTTGAAGGCAAGAAGAACGATCGGTCCATTCCAGGGTGTAATTTGTCCAACAACGCCTATTGGTTCCTTTCTGGTCATCACCACGCTGTTATCGTCTTGATGAAGAAAACACCACAATTTTTTATCATCTCGGATACCTACAATATCACAAGTGGCACCTTGGCCACCCCTTGATGATGATTGCACCTACCTGTTGCAGCTGTTTCGCCGTGAATTTTATCAGCCCAACCAGCGTAGTATCTCAGAATGCTTGAGGTCATTGTACACTCGCCGAAGGAATGGGTCCAGGGTTTGCCGTTCTCCAGCGTTTGGATACTCGCTATTTGGTCCGCGTCGCGATCGATCAGATCAGCTAGCTGAATGAAATTAATTTCGTCAATTGGGCATCTTTGGAATTTGAACGCTGGACTTACCTTGTTGAGAAGGATACCTCGGCCACTTGGGGGCATGCTCCTCCATTTTGACCCTCGTTCAAACGCTTTCTTCGCGGCCTCAACAGCTTTATTCACATCAGCCTAGATCCACCACAAACGGATTATTCCGACAGAAAACGGATGTCCAGATTTTTTGAAAAGTAGTTCAAGACCAATCGAAGGTTAAACAATTCCCGAATTGCTTTCGTCACGACATAGTCAACATATTTTTGCTAATGAATCAGCAATTTGCTTCCGAATGGAATTCCTGTGACGATGTATTTTGAATTGAATTGAATGATTCATTGATTTCAACATTGCCCTAACGTTAGTAGGCAACATTGCCTCAACGTTGGCAGCCAACATTGCCCTAACATACCCAAGAAGATTGTGAGGAGTGAGCGAAGCGAGCGGGGGGGGGGGCAACCCCACCCCGGGTTTGGCGAGCAAAGCGAGCAGAGGGCGAAGCCCCCCGGTAAAAAATAAAATGTTGAGAATGCTCAATAAAATGTGATTTATCTAAAATCATGATTTTGAACATATGAAATATTGTCGTTCGATATTTCGTCCCTCATACCTTGTCACCTTCAGCAACCTGTGCAACAACAGTTTCCGTAGCCGGATTGACGCTCGGAAAAGTCTTCCCACTCACCGCATCGACAAATTCATTGTTGATAAAAATCTTCGTATACTTAATGACCGGATTACGGTTCACCATGTTGACGGGTTTACGCCCTGTTTGAAATAAGACTGGAACCTCGAAGGTCTTCAGCTAGACTTTTATTACAGCAGCACTTCCTCCTGCTCTGTAATTCACTCGCGAATTGAGAAAAATGAAATCAACCGACTCTAGCCTGAGCGATAGTGCGTCGTGGTAGTGCCGTTCGACGGAAAACACTGAGACTATCACTTATTGCAAGTCATCGTCAACTATAAGCAATTGCAATCAGCAATTATCTCACTGCCAACATCACAGATTAGCCAAGTCATTGAGGTGGCTTATGAAAATGTGCTGACACATGCTGTTTACATCATAATTTGCGTGTGGAAAAACTCATTTGCGTTGATGTTCATGTTGGGTATTCAGCATGTCCAGGGCTGCCCCAATTTTTGGCCGATTCTGTTGGAGAATTCCGCGGTTTATCTGTGCATTGCTTCCGATGGAATTGATCAATAGAATTTTTTTTGTTAGGATCTCATTCTGTTGAGATATTTTGTACAGAAATTTCTCGACTAGAATTTTCTCAGCTTTTTTGTGAGATTTTTCAACTGAAAACAGGATTCCTATTGAAAATGTTTTAGTAGAATAAGTAGTATTGAAAAATGGTATTCTATTGATTTTTTATATAAAATATTTTATATTCAATAGTTCTATTGGAATTATTCCGGTGGCCTGGCGTAGTGGTTAAGGCCGTTGCCTCACAACGGATAGGTTCCAGGTTCGATTCCTGGCCGGGTAGAATGGTGAGATCTAACCATTTTTAAAGTCTTGATCAATCGCCATATAGTCTCATCAGACTCGAAGCGATATAAAATAAGCATAAAAAAAAAAAAAAAGTTCTATTGGAAGAAACACGCTGATAAGCTCCAGAATTTTTCAATAGAATTGGCCAAAAACGAATCGCTCATGTCATCATGTTCCCAAAAAAATTTTCTCAAATCGATCGAAGAGGTTTTGAATTCTATAAGGTTTTCCTCTGCGTATTTTCATCGATCTGAATTGAGCGTTTGAACGATTTCGTTCTTCATGTTTTTCCAATGGTTTCCAGTGAGCACGTTTTCAGCGTGAAAACCTGATAAATTGAAGGGGTTTGCATTAAATTCTTAGTTGAACGAATCTATCGAACCAGAATCGAAAGGATGAGTACCGAACGGACGATCATAGAGGAGGACGGATTCGGGGTGATTCCCATCATCACCGATGATAATAGGAACTTTGAAATTGTTAAGAGGTAATGGAGAAATTATTAATCCAGGAGAATCATTATAACGGAGTGGAATTCAATAAGATATACCTTGACTAATAAGACGAAAGCATCGGTGACGCTGATCACGTGGGGCGCCGGGATTCAGGCGATTCGAGTGCCCAATAATAGGGGAATTCTTGGTGATGTTGTGCTGGGGTTCGATGACATTGATGGTAAATAGAGATCATGATTGTAGTGTAATTATCGAAAAAGAGGATGATATTATCGTTGGAATTAAATTGTCTGTGGATTAATTTCTCGCCCGGGACAAAATTCTTATTTTGAGATTTCAAAGATCTTGAGGATATCCAAGTACTTTGGCTACCTTTTCTCCAGTGAAAGGCTTTTCTACTTTTACAATGATTTGACGAGGATCTTATTATTCAAATTTCCGCCATAAAAAATTATTTGTTCGGAATTAACAAATTTATTCATATTCAGAATTTAACCAGAAATCGATTTCTTGGTTAAAATAAAATAGGGAAATTGCTCATTTCCTTCGATCACGTATAATGCATTGTTTATTTCATATTATTAAAGTGAATAAGATTTCTTTTCAACTAATTTTGTCAAATTTTCAACTTAGTTGAATGTTATCATCATCATTATTCTTATTATCCCTTTCTTCTGTACAACCGATTGTCTTTGTTACGGTTCTATCTCTCCCTTCAGCCCTTCGATAAAATGTTAATAGAAAAATTATATTTAAACATACTTGAATGAAGTTGAAACATCACATTTGAAGAAACCATCAGAGAGCTCACTCTCAGGGAAATTCATGAAAAATTCGAAATTTTCAACAATCTTCATAAAAATCAAATCAACCAATATAGCTATCGTAATCATCTGTTAACTTCGACTGAATGGCATTAAAACAAACATTTTAAGCTATGATTGAATTCATTTGACGTATGATATTCAAAGATATCCCGGAAATTCTGATTTTCAAAAAATACACAATTTTTGCTAATTTTCAAATAAATCAGAATAACGGTTATTGCTATCGCCTTCATCTTCGAACTCGGTTAAAAGGACATCTAAACAAATTTTTGAAGCCATCATTCCATCAATTCAGAACAATTTTTTTAGTTATTGTGGGACAAGATATTTTCGAAAAAATTCGAAAATAAAAAAAAACAATTGATTAATTAAAATTCAACTAATGGTGATCGATAGGGCTCAACAATACGTACAAGCGAGGCCTAAAATTTCCATTTTCGGACTTTTTGGATCATACTGGGTCGATATAACACAACAAATCGAAAACTTGAATTTGCGCAATTATAAAGCTTCCATTCGGAAGCAAGAACAAGGTTTCCGAGAGTTTAAACAATTTCAATGATTTATTTGTAAACAACACGTAGATTATAAATAAATAATTGAAATTGTATAAAAAAATAAATAATTCTGTGCGAAATGTAATTTAAATGATGCTGAATATTCATGATTTTCTTTTCAAATTTTTCTTACGAAATTTAATTGCCAAATTTGATGATTGAAAAAGATTGAATCTATAGTGTAGTCTGTGCCAAACTGTAAAAGATCCTTGAATATCCTTAATTCATCACTCTATTGAGCAAAAAACGATCTTCAACGAAAACTTTTTTTTTTAATTTATTTTCAACGAAACCTTCAAATTTATTTTGAGGATACTGGAAAAATCGCCATATAGGGAGGACCCTGGGTCGCGTAACGAGACGACTATCCTCCGATATTCAATCCAGTCCTCAGGTCCGGGGTTTTAATCATGAATCCACTGGCTTCGACAACGTCAACTGGGACGGCTACATCCTCGGAAAACAAGTGGCGAGTTTCACCATGATTCAGTAATGATTTAATGAATATCATCACGATCTAATTGCACGATAGGTGATGTCATACGTGAGTAGAAATCACAAACTCCACCCGGGTGATCTGCTGACCCAGGTTAAATACAGCTGGAGTGATGACAACGAGCTTCTCGTTGACTTCAGTGCGACCTCCACTAGACCAACACCGGTGGACATTACCTCCTTCTGTCTGTTCAATCTCGCCGGGCATGTGAGGACAATCTCCGTTGTGAAATGAAACATGAAACAGTTCAATTTTAGGTTGAGGTTTTGAGGAACACGAGCACGAAAAAATTTTGTAGAAAAATCTAGCGAATTCGAGAGAATTCTATTGAATTTCTCTTTGACTTCTGTTAAACATTCGATTGGTTTTGGCGTTTTGTTGCCATGAAAATGTCCAATGGAAACGATTTTATGGGGAAAAAAGTAGAATGAATTAATGTCATGTTTCCATACAAATTTTTCTATTGGAACATTTTCTACTGAAATCCTTCAGCCTGATTTCTCTAAGTTTTTTCCGCTGTTTTTCTTCTCTTTCAGTGAAAAAATCAAACGAAAAAAGATGATTTGAGCGTAAGAATTTCTATAGAAAATGTAATAATAGAATAAGATTTATGGAAAAATCGATAAGTTGCGCAATTTTTTGATGAAATAGACCAGAAACAAATAAAAATTTCAATAGAAATCCGATAGAATTGTGTAGCCAATTCGCTAGATAATTTAATTGGATTCCTATTCGAATCAATTGAAGAATTTTGCAGCTTTACTGTGTTTTTTTTTTAGAAATCTTCTAAATGAACATTCTTCATTAAATTCATTTTTCTCTTTAGTTTTTAAATTTGAAAATGATATTTAAAAATTCCAGAGAAATATTGAGAGGTGTCACTGTCTTCCAAGGAAAAAATAACATTCTTTTCCCTGAAACACTGATGTCTGCATAATTTCTCATAATCTTAATTAATTTATCAATGATAATAATTAAATAATTAATAAATTATTCAATTAATTCATTCAATTAACTGATTAATTATTTAATCAATTAATTTTGAACTCAATTTTCCATAATTATTTCATAAAATAAAATTGACTGATCTCATTTCACCGCTTCACTCTTGACTTTTGTCCCTGACAATGTGTTTTCAATTGCGATCATCAATAGGGTATGGGCCCCGAAGAGCTGAACAAACATGTCGTCTCCATCAATGCCGACAAATGGCTGCATTCTGATGTGAGAACGAAATTACCCAGTGGAGCCATTCGCTCTGTTCGCAAGACGAGATTTGATCTCCGAAATCCTACAGAGCTGAATGTGAAGAGGTTGGAGCGTATTCCAGGAGGCGGATACGATCATTTTTTCTGCGTCAATGCTCCGAGTATTTTGTGCTACAGATTCCACGCCAGGTGAATTTTTAATGCCAAAATGAATAGGACTTCTTACGCTAAGTTGAAGACAAGAGAATGCACTGTCGGAGGTTTTATAATTTTCTAGAGATTACTCAAATTTTCTAGAAATTTCTAGGTTTGTACCCTCGGACTTCCCTTCGATCCCTCGATTTGCCCACAATTTTCGAAACTTTCTGAGAACAAAACCCTTAAATATTCCTGCATATTTAAAAATAAAGAAAGGCCGTGACTATTCGCACCATTGCGTGAATCACTCCCGTACACTCCATACACTCCACGCATGCGTGAAGTTTGTGTGTTTCACGCAGCCGAATTTTCATACTGCTGTGTATTTCACGCAGTTGAAGTTTCAAACTACTGTGTGTTTCACGCAGTTGAAGTTTCATACTACTGTGTGTTTCACGCAGTTAAAGTTTCATACTACTGTGGGTTTCACGCAGTTATATTTTTATACATCAGGATTGCGTTTTTCCACTTCCTAGGCCTTATACAAGATGAATT
>NW_021680376.1:1911173-1986536 GCF_001412515.2 Diachasma alloeum
AAACTTCAACTGCGTGAAACACACAGTAGTATGAAACTTCAACTGCGTGAAATACACAGCAGTATGAAAATTCGGCTGCGTGAAACACACAAACTTCACGCATGCGTAGAGTGTATGGAGTGTACGGGAGTGATTCACGCAATGGTGCGAATAGTCACGGCCATAAAGAAAACAAAAATTGAAAAAACTGATTTCAATTTTTTCAATTCTGTTTTAGCAACAGTTTCCAATAAATTTTTCTGAAAAATCAGATCTATTAAAAAAACAATAGTGAATTCTCTGAAGTGAAGACCACCATTCATTACACATTTCGACGTATTAAAAGACATTTTTCATACGTCAGTCACCAAAATGAACGATAAACAAAACCATTCTTCTAATTATTTCAAGAATTCTGCATCCGGAGTCTGGTAGATCACTAGAGGTGAATTCAAATCAAGCAGGCCTTCATTTCTACACAGCAAATGATTTCCCCTACCCCAGAGAAGATTTACATTTTTGGGACAGGGGTGAGAGTCCCTGCAGAAAAGTCAAGAACCCCAATTCCCGAGTAGATGCAGGGGGAATCCCCGCCAAGGGTGGCGTTGTGTACAAAAGACACGCCGGCTTCTCCATTTCCCCGCGAAATTATCCAGACTCGGTAAATTTCAGTCACTTCCCATCAAACATTCTCTCCGCTGGATGTGAATATCATCACACGATGGCGCTAAAATTTGGGGTGAAATAAACAGTTTAAAAAAGAAAGACAAATCATTTTCTCTGGTATAAATAACATGTATTTATAATTGATCTAAAAAGATAAAAATTAAAATTCTACATTAACATATATAATCTTTCCATTCACTTATTTGTACACTAATGAGAGAAAAAAGCTAAGAGAAAAATATATCGAAGAGAACACGTGCATTACATCTCCCAGTTTCGACAGTAGGGGATCAACTTCGTGATTAATAAATCGCAGTTTGGTATAAAAATACATAGAAGAAGAAGTTGGAATATCATTAAGAGTTGAAACAACTCTGTGAACACTTTGGCCTCTAGTTGGACCAATTCATCTCTTCCTCCTTCGCTCTCGCCTCCAGTTCTCTTTCCTCATATTATAATTCGTATTTTAAATAGTTTTGATGTGACAATTACAGTCTGAACACAAATTTTATCGAACACACAATTTCATCGAACATCTTTTCGCATTGAATACTTGGCAAGCGTTTCGGTTTTAATTAAACGAATATATTATATATCCTGGCAGTGTGAGAAGGTTCATTCGCGCAGCACGTCGTGAGGTTCTGAGTATATTTCAATGGTGAATGAGTACTGCCCTCCATTTTAATGGAATTTGGATTTGGAAAATAGTGTTTCGACTTTGTGGCAATTGCTTCTACCCTGTCACGATGATGTGCACTCTGAATGTCAGAGGTTTCTCCCAAATTTCATTCTCAGCTGTTATACCATTGACTGGTTTTCCATGGATGACCACTTTGAATTCACCAGTTTTCTTCAATTGATGCCTAAAGTGAAGAGCCCATATTCCACCCTTGTCCATGGCCACCTCGAAGTGGTTGGCTTTGTTGCCTTTCACTATCGTGTACTCGATTTTTTCGTCCTTGAGAAAAAAATTTTGTTATAAATTTTCGTTGTGATTTTTGAAAAAATTATTTGTGTAAATATCGTGCATTTTGGTTCTAAAGAAAGGTATCATTCTCGCAGGAAATCAAGTATGAAACAATTTCGTAGAAGAACCTAGCAAAAATTCAACAAAAAACCTACAAAAATTCCATTACCTTGAGCGCCGGCTGCAACTTGATTATCCGCATTTTATGTTTCGTCTGTCTAAGATTCACCTTCATCACGTACTCTTCTCCGTGATGATGCCTTTTTGCTTTTCGAAGCATAGACTTCTTCGAAATCTGTCCGAATCTTCTCTTACGTGGTGACATATGCCTGAGACCGATCGTATGATTGCCGTGACGAATTTTCGTGCCTCTCCTGTGTCTCTCCTTTCCGTTGATCTGTCGATCATAAAAATAAAATTATCACTTCCTCATTATATTTCCAACTTTTGAGGACAACATTTTTGCGCTGGCGGTACGAACCCGATACGTTACACCAATTTTTTTGGTACCGATACACTTTGGCGCTGATTTTTGTGGTGCACATAGTAATTTTAACGCATATGAAAATATTTCATTAACATTTAAACTGCAACAATTGATGAAAATAATGAATTCGATGAAATATGCAAATCTTGCATGGGTCATGGTGAAAAATAAGCTGTTGCATGAAATTTTCGAAATCTTTTTCATTTTACTGCGGCCTACGCATGTAATTAATACGGGGAATCCCAGAAAATTCATGTCGGTACATGCGGTCCCTCTATTATCAACCGTCGGTTCGTCAAGACCTCAGGAGTATGGAAAATTTGATTCGATACTTTCTAATGCATGAAAAATTACGAAACGCATGTGTAATTAAAGTTTCACTATTTAGCTTTCCAGCTTCGTTAATCTAATTGGATTATTTGTCATAGTTTTTGATAAATTTGTTGCTTGAAAATAATTGAATCTACAGTGTTGTCTACAAAAGATACTTGGATATCCTTAATAGTATTCCGTGACTTGAATTATTGTTATCTGTTGCATTGAATGAATAAGGAAATAGGAAGTGTAAATTCGATAGAAAAAAATAATCCAAAAATTTGTAAATTCATAATGTTTATACCCAGTGGATGGTAGTAATGTGTTGAAAGTGTACCCGAGTGTATAAATATACCTGTGACAATAACAATTAGTGATGAAAGTGAAAACATATGGAGAACACGAAAATCGATCATTTGAAATAATAATAATCTTTCATCTTTTCACTAAAATATGAAAATATTTTTTATCCAAAAGTATTTAAGTTTTGTTATTGATGCCATAAAGCGCCGAAAAATCGGCGCTTAAAAAATTCTATTCCGGTACTAACCTTGCAAGAGAAGCACCCCTCCGTCGAAATGATTTTGTCATCCGCTGGGGGAATGTGGTAAGGATCTGGATTTATGACGAACGTCGGAACATTTCCGATGTCCTCCCTGTAGCCCCCTTGGGCCATCGGATTTATCGTCGACAAACAATGTCCCTAGATAAAACGACAGACGAATTATTTAGAATTGACACTCGTGACACTTGAAGCCTTTAAAAAAAGGAAATAAATCCTCACCTGTCCAATGCGTTGATATCCATTTGGACAGCCGCAGAGGAATCCATTGGAGCCACTTGGCATGCATCCAAAGGCACATGGACTCCCCACGCATCCAGGACTCACCTTCAATATCAAAATAATTTTATTCTATTTTTAAACAATTGGGTTTTCGCAATCCTTTCACAAAAAATTGTGTAGAAAATTACAGCGCCCTAGTTGAAATATTAATTGTGAAAAATTTCTGCTAGAACCTCACTGGTAATTGGCACAAATACCTGAACACAACTCTGTCGATTATTATCAAACTGATGTCCCTCTGAACAGCCGCATTTGTAGCTCCCCAAAGTGTTGATGCAGTTGCTCTCTCCACAGGGTGAACTGAGACACTCGTTCTCATCAATACACTGATTGTAGTAGAGATGCTGAACGAATCCGTCCGGGCATCCGCAACGATAGCTTCCCATGAAGTTCTACACGACATAAAGAGCAAGCCTCAATTAACTTGTGTTAACAATTATGATTGCCAGATGGGAGTTCAATACCTGACATCCGTGCTCGCAAGTCCCATCGTCACTGCATTCGTTATTATCAGTGCAGAATTTCCCGTTATGATCGAGTTTGAAACCCCTTGGACAAATGCACCTGAAGCTGCCAAGGGTATTGATGCATGTTCCAGGCTTGGGGCATGTCCCATGTTGTTCACATTCATTAATATCTAAAGCAAGAAAGCATTAGAAGATGGAAGGAAACTAAAATTCAATAGCGAAATCGTAGAAACAGACAGTTAAACTAGTTTTTATCAATCTTTTTCATTTTATTGCTGGCTACACATGTAATCAATCCGGGGAATCCCAGAAAATCCACGTCGGTACAGGTGGTTATTCTATTACCAACCTCCCATTCCCAATGCCCCAAGGATATAGAAAATTCGATGCGATAATCGATAATTAATGAATTATTAATTGAGATACCAACCATGACAAGCATCACCATGCTGAGTGTATCCATCCCTACAAGCGCAGGTGTAGCTCCCCTCAGTGTTAATGCACTTCTGTTGGCACAAATGATTCCCGGTAGCACACTCATCAAGATCCCTGCACCCAACCCCATCAGCATTCAGAATGAACCCAACAGGGCACGAGCACGTGAAGCTCCCGTCTGTATTCTGACAGCTGAATTTGCAGGGACTCGGTGTCAACTCGCACTCATTGACATCATGACACTGCGTCCCAGACTTGTCCGCCCTGTACCCCTTATTACAGATGCACCTGAAGGACCCCAGTGTATTGATACAGATTCCATTCCTACATAAATCTGGGATGGCCCTGCACTCGTCAATGTCCTGTCCATCGAGAGAAAACCCTTTGTCCAAACACAGCTCGTTGTAATTATCAGAATCCCTGGAAGGACAGAGTTCGCAGTGAGTTCCCCAAGCAGCACCCATGGTGCAACAGCAGTCAGCCTTGGTGACAGTCCTCAACTCAGAGGTCCTCGCTGTGCACCTGCCCCCTATGGTCCTCAGGAAGCAGTACCCAACCCTCCTATCAATGCAGGACTTTCCATCAGAATTCTGTTCGAAGCCATCGTAACACCTGCACTGATAACTCCCCTCAAGATTGACACACCGTCCATTCCTACACAGCCCAGAATTGACCGAGCACTCATCAACATCTTTGCACTCGTCAGTCATCCCTATCTGCTGATAGCCAGGTGGACAGATACACATGAAGCTCCCGATGAGATTCTTACACTGGAACTTGCAGTTATTCGCAGGTGTGGAGCACTCATCAACATCGATGCAGTGTCTTCCATCAGCAGCTAGGACATAGCCGTAAGGGCAGATGCACCTGAAGGACCCCAGAGCATTGTGACATCTGAAGGCACACTGATTTCCCATCTCCAGACACTCGTTGACATCCTCGCAGACCTGATTGGCCCCCGGGGCGAAGCCGTTGCTGCAGGAGCACTCGAAGCCTCCCTCGACGTTGGAGCAAGTTCCGTTCCCACAGATGTTCTGATTGTGGACGCATTCATTGTGGTCTACACACCTCCTTCCTGTTTCGTCCAGGGTATAGCCGGGCGGGCAATCGCACCTGAAGGACCCGTCCGTGTTGATGCAGTCGCCACCATGACAGACGTCCTGCATGAAGAGACACTCGTTCAGGTCAACTCCAGTGTCGTCTCTACCTGGGCCTTCTGGGCAGAGGTTCTTGAAATCTTCTGTACCCTCTCTGGGGCACATCTCACAGTTCCTCCCCCAGGCCTTTCCCATCGTACAGCAACAGTGCTTCTTCGTCATGCCCCCCAATCTAGGCGCTAGACACTGTCCCCTCCTGAATTTATCGTAGCACTGCTCCTCCCTAACATCAACACACGTCATCGAGTTCCATTTGTCACTGAGCTTGAAGCCCTCTGGACACTCGCAAATGACGCCACCCTCGGTATTTATGCACTTGCCGTTTTCACAGATGTTGCGGGTCTCGATGCACTCGTCGACATCGATACACCTCTTCTTACTGCTGTCTAGTTCATACCCCGGTGGACAGCTGCAGATGTACGAGCCCATGAGATTCTGGCATTTTCCAGGGTACGGACAGAGCCCCGGGATCTCCACGCACTCGTCAATGTCCCTGCAGTGTTGTCCGTCCTGGGCGAGGATATATCCATCAGCGCACTCGCAGATGAAGGAACCAATGACGTTCTTACACCTTCCGTTCCTACACAAAAACGGCATTACTCTGCATTCATCGATGTCCGCGCAGTCGTTGTTGGGGCTGAGTTTGAAGCCTTCGTAGCACTGACACTTGTAGGATCCCAGGGTGTTGATGCAGGTACCGTTGTTGCAGATGTTGAGGTTCCGTTGGCATTCGTCGATGTCCACGCAGGAGTCCCGGTCTCGAGTCAGGGCGAAGCCCAGGTGGCAGATGCACTGGAAGCTTCCTTGGAGGTTATTGCAGATGCCGTTGGCGCAGATTCCAGGTCTCTCGAAGCACTCGTCGATGTCTACACAGCTTCGTTGACTTATGCCTAGTTTATACCCGGCTGGACATCTACATTCGAATGTTCCTTGGAGGTTGATGCACTGGGCGTTGCCGGAACATGGGTTCGGTGTTTGCTGGCACTCGTTCTCATCAATGCACTGGTGGGAGTCCTCGTCGTAAACGTAACCGATATCGCATTGGCACTCGAAGCTACCGGGGGTATTGATGCACCTACCATGGGTGCACATGGTGGGCATCAAAGAGCACTCGTCGATCTCCTCGGTGTGATTGGTGATGGGGTTCATGATTTGGCCGGGCACCATACCGCAGAGGATCTCGTGTTCCCGGGTTCGTTCACCCGGACATCTTTCGCAGGGCTGACCCCAGGCTGCTCCCATCGAACAGCAGCACAGCATCTTGGTTTGCGGGTGGACCATCGAGTGGCTGCACTGACCATCTTCATACTTCATGTAGCAGAGTTCCTTCCGCATGTCGACGCACTCCTTGCCCCCCGGCATGGACATGTAACCCTCCGGGCATTCGCAGTGGTACTTTCCTTGGTCGTTGATGCAGTAGCCGACGCCGCAAATCTGGGGGTGAAGGGAGCACTCATCGATGTCGATGCAGCTGGTCTTTGTTTCATCGAGGATGAAGCCCTCGTTGCAGGAGCACATGAAACTGCCGAAGGTGTTGGTACAGTGGCCGTTCTGACAAAGGTTCTCGTGTTCCTCGCATTCGTTGATGTCTTCGAGAATGACTGTCAGCCGATTTGGACGGTAGCCCGGGCCACCGGGACACAGCTCTTCGAATTCTCTGGTTCCGACCGCCGGGCACTGCTCGCAACGCGTACCCCACGCGTTACCAATGCTGCAGCAGCAGGTGGCTTTGGTCACGGTGGAGGACATGTCGAAAACACATTGGGGACGCCGGGTACCGTGCTCTTCCCCGGTGAAGCATAAGGATTCCCGACGGTCTGGAATGGTTCAGGTTGCCAACGATATAACTAATACGAATAGAAGAAGAAGCTAAGGGTTGCTTTAGGTCATCCTTTCATCTTTAGTATTACAATGTGAAACAACGAACGCGGTTGACCTAACCCCGGGTTACTAACTCAACCACGCTACCGACTACGCCACTCAACGATATGATATGGGAGTACTATTAGAACTTCTACATAGCCAAAGTAAGCTGATCTATCCTACAGCCATTATGATAATACTGTGGTGTGTAGGTGGTAGAAATATTGACTCCAGACTTTGCAAAATTTGGCAAGATTTGGTTAGCTTCATTGGTTGGTTCATATAGAAACAGCAAAGGTGAAAGGATAGCATATAACATCACTCCTTCGCAATATGCATATACATGTATGACCGTATTATGGCCCAAACTGTAATCGATCAGTAATCGATAGACGGTTGAAACTTTTAACGAATATTAAGAATGCAGTGGAGTCTACTTACCAACACAAGCATTTCCAGCCTCAACCAGTTCATGATTAATCGGACACTCGCACCTGTAAGTCCCCTGGGTGTTAACACACCTCCCGTACTGGCAGGCCTGTGGACTCTCACACTCATCAATATCTGTGCAGTTCCCCCCAGACCCATCCAACTTATACCCATCATCACACTCGCACCTGAACATCCCGAAGATGTTCTCACACTTGCCGTAAACACAGAGATTTCGGAACATATCACACTCATTGATATCAATGCAAGCCTGCTCATTATTCTCATCAGGATGCATGAACCCCATTTCGCACTCACACCTGAAGGACCCCGGATAATTAAGACAGTGTCCATTCTCACACAACGTGGGATCATTCGTGCACTCATCAATATCCCTGCAGGTGTACCCATCCCCCCTGAATCCAGCGTCGCAGACGCACTTGAAGGATCCCTCCGTATTGATACACTGGGCATTCATGTCACACCCGCCATTGTTAACAAGACACTCGTTGATGTCCCTGCACTCAATCCCATTCCCAATGAATCCATCGTGGCATGTGCACTGATAAGACCCCGGGGTGTTCTGACATGCCGCGAACTCACTGCAAGAATGATCATTGAGAAGGCATTCGTCGTCATCAGTGCAGTCCGGGCCGGAATCAGGTTTCACAGAGTACCCCTCCTCGCATCGGCAATCAAAGGACCCAATGGTATTCCTGCATTCTCCATACCCGCAGATCCTGGGCTGTGTCACGCACTCGTCAATGTCAATGCAAGAAGTTCCATCCGTTCCGGGTAATAGACCATGCCTACAATGGCAGGAGTAAGTTCCCGCCAAATTCGTGCATTTGCCGCCATTGCATATTCTCGGGTTTTCCTTGCACTCGTCGATGTCAGAACAGGTCCTCCCGTCTAAATTGAGTGCCAGCCCAGGTCCGCAAGAACACGTGAAGCTTCCAGGGGTGTTCGTGCAGACATCTTCACACCCGGCATTGTTGACCGCACACTCGTTGATGTCCTCGCAATGGGATTTGAGGCCCGTCTGCCGGAAGCCGTCGTCGCAGATGCACTGGTACGTCCCCATCATGTTCTCGCAGACTCCGTTGGAGCAGATGCCGCTGGTCCTTGAGCACTCGTCGATGTCCTTGCAGGACTGCTTGTCAGGACTCAGCTCGTGACCTGGGGGGCAGAGACACCTGTAACCCCCCTCAACGTTCCTGCAGGTGCCCCCTCTGCACAACCCCGGCGTCTCTTCACACTCGTTGATGTCCATACACACCTTCATGATGTCAGACCCTCTGTACCCCTCATCGCACTCACACTGGAAGGTCCCAGGGGTGTTGACACAAGTCCCATTCCCACACACCCCTCGCATGATTTCGCACTCGTCAATGTCATTGCACTTGATCCCATTCTCGTCAAGAGCGTAGCCTTGATTACATCGACAACTGTAGCTGCCCACTGTGTTCTTGCATCTCCCATTGAGGCACATCCCCGGGAACTCGATGCACTCGTTGATGTCGACCTTCTCCGTGAACCCATCCCCCTTAGGACACAACTCGGAGTGGACCTGTGTTCCGGTCTTTGGACACAGCTCACACTTGTCGTTGCCCCAGGCCCTTCCCACCGAACAACAGCAGATGCTCTTGGAGAATCTCCCTTCGATGGAGCTCGTACACTGACCATGACGGTAATCCATGAAGCAGGTCTCCTGTCTGGTGTCTATGCAGGTCGTGTGAGTGGCGTCCAGGGTCAGCCCCGGTGGGCATTCACACCTGTAAGACCCATCAGTGTTCACACAGGTCCCACCACCCTTGCAGATCCCAGTGTTGAGCTCACACTCATTGATGTCGGCACAAGCTTTCCCATCGACTTTAGCGTAACCCTTCGAGCACTCGCAGAGGGAGTAGTCACAGGTCTCGCAGGGGCTGCCCCAGGCAACGCCAACCGAGCAGCAGCACTCGGACTTCAGCGCCAGTCTGGGGAAGTTGTTCTCACATCTGCCGTCTATGATCTTCGTCCAACAGGTACCCCGTCGGTTATCCATGCAGATGTGTCCTGTGTTATCGAGGATGTAACCGTTGGAGCACTCGCACTGATACGACCCTTTGGTGTTGATGCAGATGCCGTTGATGCAGACATCCGCCCCGAGCTCGTCGCACTCGTCGATGTCCTCGCACATCTGGTTAGCGCTGTTGAATCTGGTCCCAGTTGGGCAGACGCATTGGAAGCTGCCAGGGGTGTTTCTGCACTGACCACCGCTGCAGAGGGACTGCTCCAGCTCGCACTCGTTGATGTCGCTGCAGATTTTTCCGGTTGGGTCCAGCTCGTAGCCGCTGTCGCAGATGCAGCGGTAGGTGCCCATCAGGTTTTCGCAGCCACCGTTGACGCAGATGTTGGGGTTCTGCGCGCACTCGTTGATGTCGTCACCGTTGTACGTCATTCCGGCTCCGTGGGGGCAGAGGGCCTCAAACTCTGGACTGTTTGGGGTGGGACAGCGCTGGCAGCTGCTCCCCCAACCCAGGGGTTGGCCCAGGATTATCGTGCAGCAGCAGCAGCTGGATTTGGTCACGGCCGTTGACGTCGGGTTTGAACACTGGCCGTCTCGGTACTGCGAGTAGCACAAGTCGCGTCGGGTGTCCAGGCAGGAGCGACCGTCTGGGCCGAGGTCAAAACCCAGGTTGCACTCGCATTTGAAGTTTCCGGGGGTGTTCTTGCAGCGGCCGTTCTGGCAGGGACTGCTCAGGCACTCGTCGATGTCGATGCAGTGGCTCTGGTCCGGGCCCAAACGGAAACCAGAGTCGCAGACGCATTTGAAGGATCCCTCCATGTTTACGCATCTTCCGTTGTTGCACATTCCCGTGGTTGAACACTCGTCCATGTCCACGCAGAAGGTGTTGTCGTTGGAGGGGGTGAAACCCGATTGGCAGACGCAGTGGTACGAACCCGGGGTGTTCTCGCATCTGCCGTTCAGGCAGATTCGGGGGTTCTCGGAGCACTCGTTTATGTCTGGAAGAAGGAGGAGGGATGGTGAAGCAGATTGTTGGGGGGTGAAGGAGTGGAGGAGTTGTGCTGAGGTTTCACCGTTTTAATGCGGCGGAGGTAAGCTACGCATTTTGAAAATTTTGGGGAAAATCGAGAGCTTTTTGTGGGAAATTTCATCGGAGTTCTATTATATTGCTAGAGAACAATTGAAACTCCGTGGAATTTGGTAATAATTTTCAAAAAGGCGATGTTAAATTAGAAAAAGGCACGAGAAAATCATGAGATTGTAAATTTCACTGGAAATTGGAGGAATTTAAAATTTTTGAGTGGCAAGAAGACAACAATTTCCTGACTTACTTAAATTTTCAATCAAAAGGTGAATAATTGGTAGAAAATTATTTTATTAATCAGAATTAAATTAGTGTGTCTTTATTAAATGAGATTGAGGGGTGAGGAAACTATGAAATTTTTCGGCCGATCCTATCGAAATGTTCAATGGAAAATATTCTATAGAAAAAGTCAGTGGAATTCGATTTTTTTATGCAACTTGTTCTATTGAGATATTTTCTACCGAATTTTCTGGACTCAAATTTTCCAACTTTTTTTCATTCTATTTTTCTTTTTTTTTTCATCAAGAAAATAAAAATAAAACTTGGAACATTTAAGCCAAGAAAATTCTATAGAAAACATCTCAATAAAATAAATTATACAGAAAAATGGAATTCTGCAGACTTTTTCTATGGAATATTTTCTATCGAACAACGCAATAGAATGGGCTAGGTTTTTCTATTGAATTTTTTTCACTCGTATAATTTCGAATTTTCTAATTTAATGCACTTTGACACTGGATTTATCGTCTGCCCACAGCAAGACATTTACCCCTCAATACTCTACAAACATGCAGAATTGATCGATCAATCCACGCAGACTTTTTTCTGCTATTTAATAGCTAGACGTACGAGATACGTTAAAAATATTGGACAGGGTATCATCAGTGTACTCGGTAGCCTCGGGTGCTTCCGCATTCGTGGTCAACACCCGCTTGTTATCCTCTTAATGCTCTCGATACCACGCGAAGTCTATTTCAGAGTGATAAACTGTCGACTTGTAAATTATCCACTGTGTGGATACAGGCGTTGAGGTAAATCCACAGCCTGGTGAAAGGTATCGGTGGAGAAAATTTAGATTAGATGATACTTATTCACTAAGACTCACCAGTACATGTGTTCTTAGAGGGTGATAGGATGTAACCGTCGTTGCACTGACAACGAAATGAACCATTCATGTTTGTACAGTGGCCGTTTGTGCACATTCCTGTGTCTTGGCATTCGTCGTGATCTGCAGACAGTTAAAAATGAGGGCTAGACATGTGTAAAATAATACAATTGAAAAATGTTGCAAATTTAATTGCCTTTTCAGTAAATTTTTTATTAGTTTTTGGTCGATTTTATTGAAAAATTCGACAGCTTTTTTAATTCCCAATGGAAGTTTTGTATTCGTTCATTGTGACGATCTTCTAATTTTACCTGGAAATGACGTAGAATATCATGAAACGTGAAGATATGATGTTTTTAGAAAATGTCCGAATGTGTGTACGAATTGTTTGGAAAATTTTTATAAATCTTCACAGAAAAAAGGACTACAGTTGGAACTAAAAATCTGAAATTTCGTCAGATAATTGGTATTACTTTGAAGCACTTCTGGGCGCAATTTCATCTCAATCGATCGAGTAGTTTACGAGATACAACAATTTCTTGAAAATCTTTTTTCCTCAATATCTCGAAAACTACGTGACTGAATGGAATTTTTTCGACGTCAAAATATTCCTTGTGATAATATCCATCAAATCACATCATAACATTGCATAGTAACTAGGGACAGTTTGGTAATAATCGGCATTTTTCGTTTTTATGAGAAAATCGTTCTGTACACGATAACTCCCTAAAAAACTTAGATAGGGTATTGAAATTTGGTGAGATTGTAGCTCTTATAATATTGCAGGATGGGATTGTGGGTAGGCAAAATCGGAGAAGTGGTTTGGACGATATTAAATTTTTTGTAAAAAACTGTTTTGTTCAATATCTCCCAAACTACTGGTCCGATTAATTTTTTTTTTTTTTCAAAATACTCGTCTTGCCGCTCTCGATCAAGACCAATCAAAATATGACTACCGTTCATACAAAGTTTTCGAGATATTCGCGGTTTTCTAAATTTTTTAATTGAGAGTTAACATGGCGTTCCATAATACGCGTAAAACTTGGAATAAACATCTGAGATTCTGGCTACTAATTAGTATTATTGAGTCACACTTATGTATAAAATTTTGTATCGATCGATTCAATACATCCTGGTCCAGAGCAATTCATCCAAAAAATTTTTTTCATGAAAAGTCACACATCGTCATTTTTTCGAATCACAAAACATTTCATTGTCTAATTCACTGAATTATATTGCGATTACCTTTCGTAAATTAAAATTTGCCACGATTATCTAGGTAATTTTTATTTAAAAAAAAAAAAAAAAAAAAAAATTTCTCTTTGTAGATAAACTCGAAAATTTTCTTGAATGGCTATTTCTCTACAATTATAAATCATCATCGATTAAAACTTTCTTTGAGCTTCTCCCATTTTTCGCACTCACCACTGCAATATTTCCCCTCGCCGGACACCACAAATCCAGGTGGGCAGTGACAGAGAAAACTCCCAGGAAGATTCTGACAAGTTCCCCCCTGACAATAACCCTGTTGACACTCGTCGACATCCTCGCACCTTCCGAAACGCTTGACATACCCGGGGAAACACTCGCACTCGTACCCATCATCAGTGTCGATGCACTTGCCACCCCCGCAGATGTCTGGACGGAGGACACACTCGTTGATGGCAATGTGCTGGGCTTCGGAGCATATTTTATTGTAATCGTCTGGAAATGAACATGACGAGGGCATGGGGTGTCATTACATTCAAATTTTTCATCATCCGTGGAGAAGAATGAGAGGATATTTTACCGCTTCCGGGATTCGGGCAGATGTAGCACTCGTCGCCCCAGCCCCTCCCCATGTTTTTACCACAGCAGCAGTCTTTCTTACTGAGTCTCACTGCCAGTCGATTTTTGCATTCACCATTTCTGTTTACAGCTGTGTAGCATAGTCCTTGTCTACCATCTGAGTGGAAGAGGAAAGAATATTAATGTGACGAATTGGTTAGAAATTTCTATTGAATTTCTGTTGAACTGTTCTATTAGTTTTTGGCCGATTCTGTTAAAATGTTCAATGGAAAATATTCAGTAGAAAAAGTCAATAGAATTCAATTTTTCTGTATAACTTATTCTATTGAGATATGGTCTATAGAATTTCCTCGGCTCAAATTTTTCAAGTTTTTTCGTTTGATTTTCTTGATGAGAAGAAAAAAAAAGAATGAAAAAAACTTGGAAAATTTGAGTCGAGCAAATTCTATAGAAAATATACGAAAAAAATAAGTTATATAGGAAAATCGAATTCTGAACAATTGAACATGTCAATAGAATCAGCCAAAAACTAATAGAAATTTAATAGAATTTTCTAACGAATTCGATAGGTTTTTCTATTAACTTTTTTCCTGCGTGAAAGCCCGAAGCTATCATCATCGATATATCATATAATAAATCTATAATTGGAGAGCTACAGAAATTCCATTTCAACATTTTGAAACGGAGAATTTATACTACTGAATTCCTCCCTATTGCTATTTTACTACTAAATTGGTCCTCAAAAAATGCAAAATAAATTACCAATGCAGAATTTTCGATCCTGACTCTGGATAAATCCAGGATTGCAAACGCAGTAAAATCCCCCGAGTGTATTTATGCACTTCCCATCGCCACAAACATCTTCCTCCTGACACTCGTCCCTGTCCTTGCACTCGTTCGTGTCCATGTCCCGCGCTTGTCCTTCCGGGCATTCGCACTGGAATGATCCTGGGGTGTTGATGCATTTACCTCCCTCGCAGAGGCCAGGGATCGCCTCACATTCATTGATATCTAGAAACAATCAATTAATTAACATATACTGGTAATTTAAGACTAAAATTTCCCATACGAGTTATACAAACTACCAATTAGTAACATTTCCGCGGAAATTTTGAAGAATTTTGTCATTGAAAATTCATGATTTAGAATTTATGTAGAAAAATCCCTGGGAAATGTAAATTTCAGGTTGATTATTCCGGGAAATTGATGAAAAATCAGGAAAATTTAGAGATTTCTCCCCTTGAATTCCGAGAATTTTAAAGGAATTTCATATAAATTGTGAAATTTCGGAGAATTCTGTCATTGAAAATTCATAATTTCGCGGAAAAATCCCGGGGAAACGTAAATTTCAGTTGAATTATTCTAGGGCAATTAATGAAAAATCGGGAAAATTTAGAGAAATCTCCCCTTGAATTCCAAGAATTTAAAGGAATTCCGTGAAAATTCTAGGGAATTTGGTAGTGAATATTCATTTTCACTCGAAAATTCATGTAAATTGTGGAATTTCGAAGAATTTCGTCATTGAAAATTCATAATTGCGTGGAAAAATTAGGGGGAAATGTAAATTTCAGTTTAATTATTCCGAAGAAACTAATGGAAAATCGGGAAAATTTAGAGGAATCTCCCCTTGAATTCCAAGAATTTAAAGAAATGCCGTGAAGATTCAAGGGAATTTGGCCGTGAATATTCATTTTCACTTGAAAATTCATGTCAATTGTGGAATTTTTGTCTTCCTACTGTTCAGCAAATAAGACTTAACGCGAATTTTCAGAGAAACTTGAAATTCCATTGACTTTTTCCCCTTAATCCCTGCAGTACGTCGTCCATGCTACATATGGACTCTTTCCATGAAACTCATTCATTATCTTTCGTACTACTGCAGATATCGAATTTCTAAAAATTTCCCCACGAAGTAGATTAAATTATCAAGACAATGCGACTCGATTTTTCTTTTTCATGTTATTTTTAATATTTTTCTTCACTACATAAACATTACGGAGCTGAATTCGATGTCGGATGCATATTCAAACCTCTCATTTATCGAGATAATTGTTATCAATAATTCTGAAATTTTTACCGAACATTCTTTACATTCCTTTAAACAAAACCTTCGAAACCTTATATTCCTGAAAAAACACTGACCAACGCATTCTCCCTGTTTCGTCTTGATGTGTCCAATTTCACAATCAAGCCTCGCAGGACAGCGCTCGCAGGGGTGACCCCAGCCCTTGCCGACAGTGGCGCAGCACATCTGTCTCGTGCAGACAACCCCCTGAAGATGAACCAGACACTGGCCATTCTTGACTTTAGTGTAACAAGGACCTGTCCTGTAATCCGTTTCACATTTTCTCCCAGTGTAGCCGTAGATGCAGGCACACCTGTCAGGACCAATGCATCTTCCCTGGTTCAAGCACGGCTCACGACAGATTGCTGGAAATTTATGGAATGTCTGAGGAATGTAATGAAGTAGAATGTCATAAAGTAGAATACCCACGCATGAAAAAATTTAATAGAAAAACCTATCGAATTCGTTAGAAAATTCTATTGAATTTCTATTAAACTTTCTATTAGTTTTTAGCTGATTCTATTGACATGTTCAATAGAAACATTCAATAGAAAAAGTCAACAGACGCGTTAATCGAAATTCGACATAAGAATTTGAAAAAATTCATACCCATCAGTATTATCTAAATTAAATTTCGCAAAATATTGATATTTTTTCAAACATTTCCCTCTTATAAATAAATAATAAAACTTGTTTGCAATATGGTGGATTATTTTTTATGAGGTGTCAAAAAAATTCTTGATTTTTTCACATCTAATGAAAAAAAATTCAGATTTTAATCTTTGATTGCAATGGAAATGTTGATTTTCACATAAAACACTGGGTTGAATCCTGATTTTCAAACATTTCTTCTTTGAACAACCAAAACGATAATTAAATTGAGAAAAAAATTAGAATTCCGAATCTAATCAAGTTTTCTGCAATTTTTTTGCAGTTATGAATAATATTTGAATTTACCGTAAGGGTAGAGCTACAAGGAGAGAAATATTCAATAAAAATTACCAGAAAAAAGACGTAAAAATTACGTTTCGAAACGTAATCTGGGAGCGAAGTAAAATTCAATAAAAAGTGTCAATCGTCACGTAAATTCTACGATCTGTTCCGTAAAAATTACTCATCCGTCCGACGCCTCACGGCTAGCCATGAGTCACCGTGAGGGGGAGATTTTAACAACACGTTCCGTAATTTTTCCGGAACTTTTCGTAAAAATTCTTAAACATCCAAGAATTTTCATGTTCTGAGGCATAATAAGTCTTGAAGTTTCTGTTAGATTTTACAACTTCCAGAAAAATTACGTGACTTTTTCGTATTTTTTCGGTGACAGACCCGAAAATTTACTGAACCTTTCAGATTTATTCTCTTATATTCCTATAGAAATTCACTGAAAACGATTCTCGCTTGCGGATTACGTGAAATGTTCCGTAATTTTTCTTGAATATTTCTCTCCGTGTACTTTAATAGTTCAACATCTGTCAATAGTTCACGTGGTCTCATTTTTGTAAGAAGAAATATGTATGCAAATTGAACTGTAATTGTCCAGAAATTCTTAAATTGAAAAAAGCCCTATATCTCCATTAGAAGAGTTGTACGATGACTTACGTTCATTGCAAAATTCACCCTGATATCCCGGCCTGCACTGGCATCTACCGTCGACACAATTTCCGTTGATGCATTGTGCCCTGCAGCTCCCAGAACCGCCAGGACGACTAGTTTGTGGCTCTCTATGAGCTTCATGGGCTAAAGGATTGAGAAAAAAAAAACGCCAGACGGAATTATTGAAAACTGTAAATCCCTTCGGGTCAGCATAAATTTATCTCCACACTGATTCATTTCCCTGGTGACGGTTATAACAGCCGCATATGGGCACCCGTACCCGCTGTTCCATGTCGCTATTTTTTATTTCAACCGTTTAGCTATTGCTTTCCGGGGGGAACGAATAGAACGGGATGATGAGTGGACCTAGGGATGCAAAATGACGGCAATTTTTGACATGCATCACGTCAGTCGTAAATGACTTGATGCATACCTCGTGATGCAAACTGATCGGTCAACTTACCCAATCGTTTGTAATTTTTTCTCGATGTCATTTATGCTGAAAAATTTTCTGTCCAGATGTAATCTCACGTATGAAAAGATTTAATAAAAAACGTTAGCGAAATCGCTAGAAAATTCTATTGAAATGCTCCAGAAATTCTATGGGGATTCTATTAAAATTTTATGGAATTCTCGTTAAAACTATTTGTTTTTTGCGCAGATTCTACCAGATATTTAATTGCAAAAAGTGAATATTTTTCGATTTTTCTGTTTGAATTTTTCTCTTGACATTTTTTCCATTAAAATTATTGGGCACGGATTTCTAAAGTTTTAGTCTTATAGAAAAAATTCCTATGAAAAAATAAAAATCTGTTGACTTTTTCCTGTCAAATATCGATTAAGAATTTTAATGAGAATTCCCTAGAATTTACTAGCGAATCGCTGAGTTTTTTAGTGATTTTTTTCGTACGTGCTGGCCGTCATTTTTGTGTTTGGTCATTTTTTTTTTCTTCATTAATTTTTTCAGAAATTTGAATAAAATTATAAATAACGTCGTAACAGAAATCGAAAATTTAGGGAATATTGCCTTAGTATGGAATTTTTATTATTTTCCGACAATTGTCATAGATTTTGGCATTACCTCGTGTTTGAGGAGTTTGGGTGGAGGACTGACAGGCCATTGCAATCGATCCTCCTTCGCAACGACATATGTTCGGTCGGATGCAGCGACCGTTGCCACAACCTCTTCCGCATATTGCTGCAAACGAAATTATTTCAAAGTCGTTTCGATTGATGTAGGTGTCGTTTGACCAAAAAAATGTCTATTGACATTTTCAGGTGTTTTCTGACATTTTTAAATCTCTCTGAACTCCGACATGCGCTTTCAGATTTTCAGTGTCTCTTGACAGTTGAAAATGTCTATTGTCATTCTCAAATGTCTTTTGACATATTTTACCTTCATGTCAAAAGACATTTTTTATTCGAAAGAAAAAAACACTAAAAAGTGAAAATGAAAAAGTCAAAAGAGATTTGTCGTTAGATTTTTGGTCCCAAAAAATGCCTTGACATTGTTATTATCATTTCAAAAAAACTTCTGTCGTTAACAAAATCTCAAAAAAGAGTGTCTATTGACATTTTCAAATGGTTCTTAACATTCTCAAATATCTATTAATAAATAATAAGTCAAATGAAGATGTCAAAAAATCTTCTGTCAATAACAAAATCTCGAACGAGAATGTCTATTGACATTGTCAAATAGTTCTTAACATTCTCAAATATCTCAAATATCTCTACATTAACATTTTTATCTTCATGTCAAAGACGTTTTTTTGTGAATGCAAAAAATCTACCAAAAAATGTCTGTTAATATTCTCAGACGTCTTTTGACATTTTTATCAACGTTAAAAAAACTTTTCTATGAATCACGAAATCAGTCAAAATATCTATTAACATTCTCAACTGTCACTGTAAATTGTCCATGGAATACTTCCACTTACGAACAAGACATAGATCAGTTTCCGGTTTCTTGGTCCACCCAGGACAGCAGTGACTCCTCCTGTCCCTCATCCGGCAGACGTTGGGTCTGAAAGCAATTCCATTATCATTCTAAAAACTCAACAATCCCGTCAAGTGCGTTTCGGCATTGTTGAAAGCAATCGCACTGTGAGATTGACCCAGAAAACCCGACTGAAATCATCCGATAATTCTTCAGCGTCTATTTACTAGACTGTCGTGCGTGTGATGANGGGGGGGGGGGGGGGGGGGGGGAGGGAAAAAAACGGCAAGCAAGCAATGTGCGCCACCTCAGTACAAGGGGGGGCATTCACATCGTTCACCATAATTAACGTCAGCTGCTAGGCCACTTTTAAGTACTTCCACTTACGTATCTTGGCGCCGTGGTTTATTGCTGACTTATAAAACGCGTTGCGGTTTTATATTTTTTTCATCTACTAGTTTCCGCGGAGAGTGAGTACGTATATTTTATATAGGTACGCATGGCCACGTTTCCAACAATCCCATGTCGTGTTCTGTGAGACTTTCTCACAGGATTTTCTGAAGGAATGTCTGTAGATTTGCCTCAAGAATTCGGACAAAAAATTTCAAATTTCACCGGTTTTTCGTTGCAAGGGTTAACTTGCCAACGCGGCCATCGCCCGAGGGCCTTCAGCCAGGGAATGTTGAATAATGTGGAGTGGATTTTTCAGTTGAAAATTCCGTGGAATATTCGGTTTGAAAATTGTGTTGAATTCTCAGTTGAATATTATGTGGAAAATTGCGATGAAAAATTGATGTGGAATTTTGCCCCGGCCGGGGCTCGAACCTGGGAGCTTGAGGTTGTGAATCTCATGCTGCTACCAAGTGCGCCACACAGCCGGGTTTCCAATTCGGACAATTTCTACAGGCAATTTTCAATTTGCATGAGTCAAAATAATGTATAAATAATAATTCATATTATTTGTACATTATTGTTACAACAGTATTGTACAGTACAGTACAGTATTGTTTTATTTTTAATAATGTGTAAATAAAATATTCTATAGCTGTTTGCATATAACACGACTCTATAGAACATTTTTATATCTTTGGTATAGAACTCCGTCATTTTACCGCATATTTCTACAGGATGTTCGGGCAGGGACATAGAGGAGGTTGGGGTAAAACGGACACTGTTGACTTTTTTTTAAATGTTAATGAGGGGTTGAAATGTTGATAAAATTTACTAATTTTTTTTTTCAACACGAAGAACAATTCTTTCTCTTCGTGACGCGCCTAAACTGAGCTCAATTAATAAATTTTTTTCGGAGTTATGAATAATTTTAAAAAAGTCTCAAGTGTCCATTTTACCCCACCCTTCCCTATACTTACGCTAGTTTGGAATGAATGAACAAATTGGTCATAAACGAGGGATTACCTTCAAAATGATGAGAATACAGAACCATGAATGAATAATGAATGAGAATGAGCTGAGATTGCTCTTGATCCATAATTTATGAATTTATGAACCAGCGTTTAATTCAAGCAGACAATAAAATTCCGTGAGATATTATTTAATTTTTCAAGTCAGAGCTGCAAATTTTAAATAAAATCATTGATGTTCGAGTACAAAAGTAGAAAAACATTTCACTGGAGAAACAAGTGGGAAATTGCTCTTGTCGATTTTTTCATAAATTGTCATCACCGAGCCGACATTGCACATTTCAAAACTGAGGCGAGACAAAAAATTTCTGTGTTCACTGAGACCGAGACAATCCCGCCAAATTATTGTCTCGTGAAATGTCTCGCGGCACACGGAGAGAAATATTCAATAAAAATGACGTATCTTTTCCGTAATTCCAGAGCGAAATGTGGTTGGAGGAAATTTTACGGAACTGTCACGGAATTTTTCCGGAGCGTTCCGTAATTTTAATCTGAATCTCCTGTAAAAAATTACGATCTTCTGAACATTTCTCTCCGTGCATCACTACGCAGTCTTGATTCCCCCCATTAAATTCCCTTGAGACGGATTTTGATGGAATTGTTCCATCAGTCACAATGCAACGATCCAAAATAGAGCATATCTAATACAAGACAATGACTTTGCTGATGTGATAAACGCCATGCAACTCAACCATGTAGGGTAATCAAGGGTAATGCGGATCCTAATGGTTGATATTAAAAAGCCCACGGGTGTGATGGCGAGATGTGACTGGGCAATTCAGTGGCAAACAATGGCCTTTAACATTCCGCCCCGTCTCCTCAGCCGCTCGAGATGGCGCTTAAAACGTAATCAAATGTAATTATTGCGTAATAGGAACGGTTAAACCATCGGACAAACCCCGACGAATCATGATTGATTCTCGTCGTTCAGCATTCCCAAGATAATATCCACCCTCTCACCTACGTTTTACTGCCAATTAATTATTCCCTAATGTCATTTTGTCATTCATAACGCATGTGGATTTAATGGACATCGGACATTTATGGGATAAAGTATTTTATAAAATCAAGTTTTCGGTCCTTTTTTTTCTTTTCAGAGTTTCAAGGGGAAATACGGAATTTCATATGATTATGGGTGACTGTCTCTTCTACTTTATCTTTTGAGAATTCGATGGCTTTAATTGATCGGACACTCAACGAACTGGGCTATCGTGACATTTAATTACGGGCACTTAACGATTAGGGAGTAAACGCGTTCTCACAGTCCTCGGTTACTAGCGTCTTGGAAGACTTGTCGACCGGAGACCTCGATTGGATTTTTTTCCGGCGGAATTGATTATCCGGGGGTTAAACAATGTTTCAGGTTTAATTGGAGATTGCGGGGGTTTTGCTTGTTGTGTTGTATGTCCCAATTTATCAGCTGTTAAATTTTCATATTACAATAAATAATTACAATGAATGATGAAAACCGCTTTCTTTCGGAATATTCGCCATGTTCGAAAGAAAGGAAGAATTTTTTTATAAGCGATCAATCGAATTTCATTAATTTTTTCATGAATGTAGACTTTAATAAGCTCTATTCTTTGCCACCAAATTTTCACACATGAGTTCTCATTTTCATTTGTCAACTTCAATCCTTCCCGAACGTTCATTCATTAATGAAAAATTAACTTGTTTTCTATCCTTTTTTGAAACATTTTATTCACGGGGCTTACGGCACGTGAATTGACTCATCACAGGGGGAAAAATTGGATCATTATGGGATTATCATGATCGAGTGTTGCAGGTAGTAATTTTGACACCCCCCTCAAATAACACCCCACGCGCCTCAATATTCGATAGAAAACAAGAAAAAGACGTTTAAGTGACCGTGAATATAATAATCGGCGCTCTTGTATTTCGCATTATCGCGAGGAGAAAGTGCTGTATATTTTGATCATCTCTCGTGTGGCAAATTCGATAGGAGTTGCTGTCGCTCGCTCTATTCAGTAATTTCATTGCTTCGCGCACGACAAGTTTAAGGGGATACGTCGGTGAAATTTAAAGGTCTTCACTTCATTACTTCATGCGTGTTATCTGTAAGTTTTACTTTTCGAAGCGGAGATGCTCAATCGAGGAAGACATACGGCACGTGCGTTCGATCATTGTACAATTCACTTTAATGCAGTTGTTCCATTCGAATTGATTTGCTCCAATAGGAAAATATTAGTTTGATACAAATAGACATCTATCCAACTGCACGCCGAGGCGTGGATAATAGTAGGTCTCCATTGCTCTTCCGCTATTGCCCACGACTTCGTCATTTGACCTAATTCAATAATAATTAGCGTGAATAATTATCTAATTGGGTTTTCCTATCGGATATCAAAGTCATGTTTGCTCTTTATTGTAGCAATGATTGTGCCATACGCATAATTTTTTCACAGATAACATTTTTATTGGTTATTTCAATAGAAAATGGACTAGGGAAATGGGTTTTTCATATGTTATAAGATTGGAGTCACTGTTACAATTTTTTTGAAATTGTTTTATTAATTCTAGAAACTTGGAGGAACGATTCACTGAGAGAAAAAATTGGCTCTGCCGAAATCTATACGTTCCACGTGAGAATATTTGATGGAGTGGAACAGATTTACTTGAGGGAAATTAACCAACTTGATAGAAGGAAATTTAATATCTTTCACAAAAATTGAATTTTTGTCGTGATCATCAGAAATATCTCTAGAAGAATTCTAAGTGTTGGCAGGAAAAAATATAATCTATTGTGCGACAATCATTTGATCTGAGAGAACTCCATAGGTTTATACCACAGAAAGAATACATCGACGAGGAAAGAATATTTTTTTCCCAAAAAAATTGTCCCCTCGAAGTTATTTAGTTTTGGCAAAAACACAGTTATCGGCAAGAAAATTGTAGTTTCCTCGTGAAATTATCATTTGTTCCATGGAAATTATAAGTGTTTACTGAACAAAGATATGCACTACTTAATAATATTCACTTGATAAAACCGGAGTCTCATATAATTCTCTGTAGTCTCACGAGAGCAATTACTACTACGAAAATTATCATGTTTTGGTGGAAACTTCCTTTTTTGTCCACAAGTGATGTGATTTAACACGACAAAAGATCTCTTTCGAGAAACATAATTTTTCGGCAGAACTAATTTTTTCTGAGTGTTCCACCTACTATTTCATCACGAGCAACTAATCACAGTAATATCTCCATTTGATTCCCATGAAATAGTCTTCACCCCAATGTTATTCCATTTACATCGAGAGATAATTTTATCACCCGAACTTAAATCCCCAAATGATCCCCATTGTCCGTTAAACCCCCACTAATCCCGAGGATCATCAACTCATCGAGGAATTTTCCTCTCCAGGTCTCCTCTCAGATTGTGATCTCGAGGAGATCACAATGCCCGCCTTGAAAAAGTGCATCGGACATTACGAGCCCTTTGATTCGATTCAACTTGTGGCTTTGATCAGTAAATAGAAGACAATTGCTGCTGAATGAGAGAATCCGTCGTGTAAACGTGCGGCTATATTGAATTGTTATGGATATGCGCGCCCCGTGGTGACAAAATGACAGGGCATATTGGATGAAAGGTGGAATCTTCATGGGGTACCCCTCTTCGGGATGTCGGTGTCAGCTATTCATCAAAATTTCACGGCACCTGCACCCTTGACGGCTTCTTTTAGAACACAAGATCTACGCGCGCGCTCTCGCGCGCGCTGATCTATTCATTTGTTGAAATGAAGAAATGAAACTCATTGAATTTCATTTCTCATGAATACCTTATAAATATTGATAATGAATCAAAGAGAATTCGACTAATGATTGAAGTGAATAGCGAAGTAGAGTAAAAGAATCTATAAAGAATTTTTCATTTTCAATTAATTATCTTCAATTTTTTAAAATAATCGGTCTCCATAAAGGACAGAATTTATTAATTTCACCGATGATATATATACATGTGAAATATATATATTATATATATATGACGTGAAAAAAAAATTTACCACTGAAGAATTTGAAATTATCTCGCTGAAGAATTTGAAAATGCCGCGTGTTTTTTTTTGTGAATAACTTCGTGTCACATATTGACCAATCAGAATTAAGGATTAGCGGTCAGGCAGTTTCGAGATATTTCGATATAAAACAACTTGACGTTTCGTTCATCTTTATGATTTTTATGATGATTGTTGAAAATTTCGAATTTTTCATGAATTTCCCTGAAAGTGAGCTTTCTGATGGTTTCTTCAAATGTGATGTTTGAAATTCATTCAAGCATGTGTAAATAAAATTTTTCTATTAACATTTTATCGAAGGGCTGAGGGGAGAGATAGAATTAAATAAGAATGATGATGGTGATAACATTCAACTAAGTTGAAAATCTGACAAAATCAGTTGAACAGAAACCTTATTCAATTTAATAAAATGACGTAAACAATGAATTATACATGATAGAAGGCAATAATGTGCAAAATAACCATTCAAAATTTTCAAATGTGTCATATAAACCATAAATTAAAGAAAAACACTGAGACATTCTTAGTTTCAAGTGTTTGAGGGTCACAACGTGCGATTCATTGCGCAAACTAATCGCACACATTAAAAATGTCAAGTGCCACCCGCTCATGCATTCCATCAGCAAAAATTGACCACATCTCCGTCCATTCACATAATTCACTCATAGTTACGTGCAATCCTGAGATAAGAGAGTCTCCGCTCTCGAGGTTTTAGATAAAATAATTCTCTATGACACGATTACACCAGAGTGGAATCATAAAAAGAACATATTAAAAATTCAATCCCCACAATTTTATTCAATTCCCTCCCTGATAAAGTTATTGCTTCATTTCGCGGTGAATAAAAAATGCCGGATTTTTTGTTCCGCGTGTATTTTTAACCACTGGAATTTAGCCGGGTGCGTGCTGCGTGAATTTTTATCCGCTTGAGTTTACATTGATGTAAATAAAGAAGAAACCCAGTGGTGATGGAGAATGTGAGAGTTAATTGGGCGTGAATGTGTGCACATACGCAAGATGTTTTAGAAACAAGATCACTCGTTTTCTTTATCAACGGTCTTCAGTCATTCGTATTTTATTTTATTTCATTTTGCTTTCATCGAGGAAGACTGGGCAATTTTCCAGGACTACTCGCCATAACCGGGAGGAAAAATTGCCATACCCACGGCTGTCCCGATTATTATAAGTGGATACTTATTCATGGGCAAATAATGATAATTATAAGGGACAAGCCACCATCTGGGGAATACATGGATTGACGACAGGTTTTTCATATGTCATATCGGGAATTGGAGCCACTGGTACAAATTTTTTGAAATTTCCGTGATAATGCGGTTTAATTCAATTTAAAATTAAACAGAATATTTTTATTATTAATTTTAGACGGAAATGCATAATCAATCACTCAGAGTTTGATTGGTCGAGTAGGAAATTGAATTGGGCACAGGAACTTTGGAGGAATTTTAAAGATGTTCGTCATTAACAAGTCGATAATTGAATTTTTTATGAATGAGTATAGTTATTGTTGCTAATAAATTCGCTTCCGAATGGATGGTTTTTTGCAGTGAGAATCGAATCTGACAGGGAAAAGGACATACACTGAGAGAAAAAATTATTCCTGCCAAGGATTGATATTCTCGTCAGAAGATAATATTTTTTCAGAACGAATTTTTCCAGGACAGTCATTTTCAGAGAGTCCAAGTCTATCCTCAAAAATTACAGTGATATTGAACAATCTGATTATTATGCTACATATGACCTTGACAAAATGTTCTCCGATATCTTCCGGATTTTACAAATTGGCGATTTTCTCAGGTAAAGAAAATTGGAATAATTCCAAATGTTAATAATTATTATTGGAGTTTCTTCGAGGTCATATGCAGAAGAATATTCTTATAGATCACCATAATTCTCACGATTGGAAATGATTTTGGAGCACCTGGAAATGACTGGCCTGGAGAAATACGTTCCAAAAGAGATATTTTCTTCTACTAAGAGTATGAAAAAGATATCACTAATAACATTTTCTTGGGAGGAATAAATTTTTTTCTCAGTGTAGTGAATGGGCATCACAAAAAATTCATGAACTTGAGTTGATCCCTTACATAAGAAACGCGATGAAGTCCCCATTCAACACCATCAGCTTTCAAATTTCCCTCATTCCATCCCGGAAACAATACCACGATCTAAAAGTGGATACGTTTCAACTGGCACGTGGCTATACAATCGATTGTTAGTAAACCATCAAAACGCTGTACGAATTACCAGGAGGAAGTTCATGATACATTGCACAGATGATATATCTCAGTGACAGAGAGAGAGAAAGAGAAGAGAGAAGAAAGAAAATAAAAGAGACGACTAGTGTTTGGCGCGAAGAGGTGCGCCACCGTCTGAATTATTATTGGTATCGGATAATAACGCGAATTCAACGCTCCGATCTACGATACGATTGTCACATTCAACATCCTGCCCAGATAACCCGATTTTTTTCCATCGAATCGACGCGCCTCCCCCCCGAAAATATAATAAATTCGCTTAATTTCCTCGGGTGAATGAAAATTAATTGTATTTACCCAATAGGTGCGACCGTCTGGTTGTTGTCAATGCCTCTAGGTGTAGCTGGACGAGTCGGCCGATGATACTGCCGATCGCGCAACGAATCCTGATGAGTCGATGAGACAAGTAAAAAGAGACAAATTGTGAGTCTCATATTTTGATTTTTTATTCAACGATTACTTGATATCTATCATCGAGCAATCGATCGCCGATTCGCCACTCTGTTGCGAGACCTCAGCATCGGAATGTGTGCGTTCTATGTGCAAAATGCATTTGATTATTAGGCGAAAATCGGATTTTGGCGCGCACTGAGGAACAAATTAGTTCTGCCGAAAAATTATGCTCGCCGGAGGAGATCTTTTGTCGGGCTGAATCAATTTACTTGTGGACAAAAAGAAGGTTTTCACCGAGACATGATAATTTTCGGTGTAGTAACTGTGCTCGTGAGACATTTATGTCTTTTGGGTAAATACATTCGTTCTACAGAGAATTATATGAGGCTCCGGTTTTATCAAGTGAATGTTATTGAGTAGTGCATATCTTTGTCCATAAACACTTATAATGTCCATGGAATAAATGATAATTTCGAGAGGAAACTACAATTCGCTTGATGATAACTGTGTTATTGGCAAAACTAAATAATTTCGAGGGGACAATTTTTTTTGGGAAAACAATATTCTTTCCTCGTCGATGTATTCTTTCTATGGTATAAACCTGTGGAGTCCTCTCAGATCAAATGATTGTCGTACTATAGATCATTTTTTTTTTGCCGACAGTTGGAATTCAGTAGCGAAGCGGTAAACCGGGTTAAGTCGACTTTGACTATTCGCCAGTTTTTGACGAATATCTCGGAACCTAAAAGAGATAGAAAATTTTTTGTCATAACCTTTTTTGTAGGGCTACTTAAGGATTTTAAAAAAGGTTATAATAAAAATTTTGCTATCTCTCCCAGATTCCGAGATATTGATCAATAATTGTCCAAAAATAAAAATCGACTTGACCCGGTTTACCGTTTTGCTACTGAATTCTTCTAGGGATATTTCTGATGATCGCGACAAAAATTTAATCTTTGTGAAAGACATTAAATTTCCTTCTATCAAGTTGGGTAATTTCCCTCAAGTAAATCTGTTCCACTCCATCAAATGTTCTCACGGGGAACGTATAGTTTTTTGGCACAGCTAATTTTTTTGCTCAGTGCGAGGAAAAAATAATCGAGAGATCTTTATCGCACTCTCTAAGAGGTTTTAGGAGATTTTTATTGGAAATTCTATTTGTTTTTGGTCAAATTTACATTTTTTTGTATAAAAAGAAAATTCTCAGGGATAAATTTCGCCCGCTGAATTTTTTATTTTTTAATATGAAATGCAAGAGAAAACATTTTAAAAGTCGCGGCGGAATTGTTGTCGAAAAATTTTCAAAAAAATTAGACAAATAGACAAATCAACATCCATTTTTTTTTTGTCAAATGACTGTTCAAAATCGATGCCAAAAAACTGAAAATCATGCAATTTGTCTTGTGATCCCCGAACAACTATTTAATTTCAAGTAGAACATCAATAGATTTTTATTTTTCTATAGGAATTCTCAATCATAAATTCATCAAGTTTTTCCCGCCGTTTTTTTCTATTTCTCACGACAGAATCCAAGTGAAAAATCATTAAAAAATCACGCCCGAGAATTCTCATAGAAAAAATCCTAATATCTATTGACTATTTTATATCGATTTATAAAATTAAAAATTCTATTCATTTGTTGTTTACATTTTCATAGAAAATCATACAATTTTTATAAATGAGAGTTATTATGTAAAAAAGGTTTCAATAATTATCCATTATATTCGATTCATATTTCTTTTTGATTCCTATTACTTTTTTTTCTCAATTTCACTAAAATTTGTTTAGGGACAGTCGCCCGATATCTCAACAAATATTTGATTTTGAACAATCAATTTGTATTTCTCTATAAAAAAATCTCAAGCATAAATTTCCTCATGTTCCACTCTATTTTTTCTGTTCCTCATTAAGGATATCCAAGTTCTTTTATAGTTCCCTACAGACCGCACTACAAATTCAAACATTTTCAATCATGAAATTTGTCGATTAAATTACGTGAGAAAATTTTTTTAAAAACAAAAGATATTCAGGATCATTAAAATTGCATTTTGCACAGAATTATTATTTTTTTAAACACTCGTTTCTTACAGATACATAATTGAAATTGTTTAAGCTGTCGAACAAATAAATTATTTATAGAAAGGCCTCGTAATTTTCAGAAACTGAAATTTTTTAATTATTATTATTACAAAAGTAAACTTTCCAATTTGTTTTCACATTGAACAAATGTTTTCTAACGGCTCAATATTAACATTCAAATTTAGACCTGCAAAGTTTAAATAATAAAATCACTGTAAAATCTCGGAAACTTGGGGTCAAATGGGGCTCGAATGAAAGCTCTGATATTCGACTACAAAACTAGGAAAACATTTCACTGTAGAAAAACTATCCAAAGTACTTGGACATCCTTAAGAACCCCAGAAATAAAAAAAATATAAAATGCACAATAATTCTCATCCAAAAACTCTCCAAATAATGAATTCCCTAAAAATTTCAAACCCTATCAACCCAAATCTCTCCGACATCTATAAAAAAACAGCACTTGCATGATGAAAAAATCAAAGAGAATTCCCAAAAAAAAATCCTCTCCAAAAACTTTCTAAATTCCTCTATGAAATTTCTTCACACACGACGAAGAAATGAATTAATTTCAACTGCATGAAATAAAGCGCTGATAACCCGCTATCCATGTCATGTCAGCGGATCCGGAAGTGTTCCAGAATAATATTCCAAAAGATACATAAAGCCCATGCACTATCTCAAGAACAAACACTGGCATCAATAAAAAATTCTTTATCATTTAGCAAATAAGTCCACTCGGTAAATTCCCTTAACCCATGTAGCCGACTAAAAAGTGAACAAAGACAAGAGTTAAAAAATTTACACCGAGAGTTGAGATAATGGAACGGCTTCTAATTTAAACCAGTGCGATAACACCCTAGGGTGAAGATTATCGTCAGATCAAGGAGATGTAACAATTTCAGTTGCAAGTCTTATATCATCACCCACATTTTTCTCTCGATACTTTATTAATCCAGATGACTATGAGGGAACAATCACTTTTCACAGAGTAATTATCACACGTCACGGGGGCACATGACATCGATGAAAGTAATAAATAAGTGCACATGAAATAAAAAAATACTGATTGATCAGTCCCTTTTCATTGATACACCGTGGAATTGTGGCTTTTGGAGCGATTGAGGGGATCCCCGAAAAGATGCGCCGGCGGAACTCGACGTGAGACTGCCGCGGACGTAGTGGAGCTCAAGTGTGTACCGGGGCTTGTCGCTTTTTCGTCGTCCCATCTCTGTTCACTTCAGTTCTCACTTCACTACAGCCTCCTCTTCCTGTATCTGCCTCTTTTGACGGGTCTCTCACTCATTCATTCGGAGATGACAGTCAGGCTGTCTCGCTCGGGTGAATCTACTTGACTCTAAACTCCTGTCAACACTCTATTCAGCGGTTGACATGCACGAAAAAATTTTGTAGAAAAACTTGGTGAATTCGAACATTGAAAATTCCATTGGATTTTTGCTGAACTTCTATTGACAATTTTATTAGTTTGAAATATTTGTTACTTTTTAATTTTCTATAGAAAATGTCCAATAGAAACTATTTCGTGGAAAAAATAAGAATTTGTTACTTTTTTTCCTAATTTTTCTGTTGAGACAAAATTGAATTATATTGATTATTTCTAGAGGCTGTCTTCCATTGAACATTTCTATTGATAAGTTCGGTTGTAATTCTATTGAGGATTGCACAACTGTATTGTGTAATTTTTTCGAGAGACATCTCATTGAAAAAAGTCAAGACTTTGATTTTTCTAGAGAAATTCTTGGGCATAATTTTTCCAAGTTTCCAGAGGATTTCAATTCCATTGGATTTCAATGTTCGAGAATTGATCAAAATTTTTTTTGTCATTTTAATCAATAACAGTACTACAACATGGAAAAACGAAAAGGAGTAGTAAAGTGAAAATTTCAAAAGCCAAGAAGCCATTCGGAAACATATTGCTAATTTGTCAGCAACAATAACTATAGTCATTCCCAAAAAAATGCAATTATCCGCTTTTTTTGTTCTACAATCAATCCTTTCTACATAAAATGTAAAACCAGGCTGCAGGCCCCTGGGGGGATGGCTAGTCACGAACTTCTTGTGTCGAATTCCGTTCGAAATGAATGAATAATTGTTAGTGACCGTCATTTCGAGAGAGCAGTAGTTTTTGAAAGTCATATTATATGAACAAAAAAATTGACAAAAATCCATGCCCATTCTATAAGAATTCCATTGGAGTTCCGTTAGAAATCTATTGAAGAATATGCAACTTTCATTCTTGGCCATGAATTTTCCAATTTTTTTTCGCTATATTTCAATTTATTTCTCACAATAAAATTCAAGAGTGAAAACTCGGAATATTTATTTCCAAGAACTCTCACAGGATTTCTTATGAAAAGAGGAATGATCCCTCTTTTGAGAAATTCCCATAAATTCTCATTGGAGTTCTATTAGAATTTCATCGGAATTCTATTTGTTTTTCTTCTGATTTCTTTTGAAAATTATGCCTAAGAAATCTTAATTAATTTATTGATCAATTTATTACTGATTCACTTAGCTAATTATTTGAAATTTTTTATGCCTCTATTTTTATGATAACACCAATGACATTCTCATTAAAATAACAAAATAATAAATCGAGCGGTAAACAAGTGGGCAATTGCACTTGTATTCCTCGAGCGAATCAGATATTTGTAATTTCCACTTTTTTCTTTTTTGCATTCTGAACCTCAATTAAAAACGCTCTTTGAAAAAGTTCAAAATTTTTTCTATTTTTTTTTCATCATTCTATCATAATTTTTGGGAATTTCTACATGATGTACCACTCAATTGACAATTTTGGATTACGAAAGATAAAAAATGTCCAGGTAATATTCGAAAGATAGTACACCTGGGCCTTAACCCAATCATTTTTTAAAGATCTTTATTTTTATAATAATAATAATTATACTAATGCTCGTGTCGTCAGTGTATATTGAGCCATAATATTCATCGATGGTGCTACTGCCAGCTATGTCTTCCCCATCAAGTTCATTTTATAGCAATTACATAGACGATAAATAGAACTCAAACGTGTGTATCAAGTTACAAAAATAATTTTCACATCACGTCATCGGCGCGAGTGAATCTCACAAAATGCGGAGAGAATTCATCGGTTCCGCTCGGTCTAACGGATTGAGATGAAAATAAATTGAATGAGCTTAATTGATCGGTGGTATTTAGACTATTTTTGAAATTATCGGATTACGTAATGCGACGGGTTGAAGATACGACAAGTCCATCCTGGAGATGGAAAAATCATGCGGGTTTTTGTGCGTGACGAATGTCATATCATAGATATAATTAATGAGGCCGCGGGGGAGGGGGAAATGAGTTGAATAGGCAAGAAAACAATGCAGTGGGGGCTATCTTTCGTTCGACTCATCTCATTTTTTTTCATAAACGTTTTATCTAGTTTGTGATAAGGACCATTGTTTCAATTATTGTACATCATACATGCAACAATTAATTTTCTTGATTTTACTAATTAATTTATTAAGTCGAGAAATTAATTTAAAAAAATTTTAACGTTATTTGTTTAAAAAATCGGAAACTTTGGATTTCTTTAAATTTAAATAATTAATCAAGTCTTTTATTTATTAATTGATTAATAGTCAATCAATTAATAAATTAATAAAAGAATTGCTCGGGGGAAAGGGCATCCAAACAAATTTTTTAAGCCATCATTCAATGACTTCAGAACATTTTTTTTAGTTATCTTGGGACAACCGTTTTTTGAAAAAATGCAAAAATTAGAAAAATTATTCAATGAATTTAATTTTCATTAATGATGGATAGCACTCTGTAATATCTACACTTGAGAAAAAGAAATTATTTTATTCTATCGATTTTCAAACTTTTTAGATCATAATAGGTCAATAAAACTTTCCATTCGGAACCAAAAGTAGTCGTTTTTTTAAATTATTTATTAGTATTGCAATGAAAAATACATTTTTCTTTATTATTCATTACCGAAAATTATAATAATTCGATTTTTTAAATTAATTTTCCTAATCAATCAGATATTCTAATGAAATATTAATAATGGAAATTATTTTCCTGCCGATCTCTGCCTTAAAATGAATTGAACTTTCATAGAAAAAAATGATTCCATTTCATAAAAAATTCAGTGAATCGGTGAGAGGTCGAAAAAAAACAAATGAAAATCTTGCTGATAAAGTAGGCTCACAATGAAAAATCTGAGTTTTTTAGATTTTTCGAGATCCAATCGTCGAATTTTTTCAGAATCTCGGGGGTCATTTCAGTTTTCCACTGGTTCACTTGTCCTCGTCGTATGAATTCTGCGTTTCCTACGGCGTTGAGGTACTTCTTCGTGAACTCAAACATGCTTTGGTGATTGACCGCTTTATTATTCTTCATTTTTCCGAAACTCAAGTGGTCCATCACTAGGCTTAATTCTTCTGAGCATAGTTTGGGCTTGTTTAGGAATGTCAATACTCTGTCGATCGCCGATGCCAAATCCTTGATAGAAAAAAACTTGAAGTTAGAAATAGTGACAATTTTTTTCATTGAAGTCGCTAAGTAGACAAAAAATGCTAGAAAATTCTAGAATATTCTCGTAAGCTCTCACATCAGTCGAAAAGTTTTTATAAATTTTTAGGGAGTTTCATAGAAAAAAATGACGATATGAGTAATTTAGTATTATTTACTCAATAGAAAATTTATACTCTGATTTTTTAAAATATTTAATTCATTATCAATTGGAAATTTATATCATCAATTACTTTACTATTTTTTAATTTCGGTTACTATATTTAAATCTTGATCAATGTAAGTCGAAAATTCTTTTAATATTGAAGAATCGGAAGACTGATGGCCATCCCTGTACAGCTCTGGATCTTTCTACAATTTTCTAGAGCTTCCAATAATTTTCATGGAGAATGAATAATCCTGTTTTTCCAACTACTTTAAAAATGTCTACAAGATTCTGGATCGGTCTAGATCGCTCTATAATTTTCTAGAACATTCCATGATTGCTCAGAGCAACGGACATCTCAAATTTACATAAATTGCCTGAAACATGCGTAAAATTTCCTATTTGCAAGTTAATTTTTACCTAATTCCACGGTAAAATTACGGTAAAAAAATTGTTGTGAAAATTCACTCGTAGAAGACTGCTGTATCAACCTTCCATGAATTTCCGGAGAAATGGACATCTCAAAATATATAGATATAGAGTAAGATTGTCGTAAGTGCAGGAGATGATTACTCACCGATTTCATTTCTTCATACTTGATAAATAATATGTTGTACGAGGGATCATTTCGTTTGTTCCAATAACCGAATATGTGATTCCAGTATGGCGCGTAAGGAACTACAATTATGAAAAAATGCAATGAAGACAGGATTTAATGAAATTTATCAGTGAAATTCACCGCTGTTCTTGACGATTAGAAAAATCTAACGAATTTGTCATACAATTCTATCGGATTTCTATTGTAGTTTCTATTGGTTTGTGGCTGATTCTATTGAGATATTTTCTATACAATTTCCTCGGCTCAAATTTTCCAAGTTTCTGTCATTCTTTTTTTTTTCATCAAGAAAATCAAGCAAATAAACTTAGAAAATTTGAGCCGGCCAAATTCTATAGAAAATATTCATGCGAAAAAAATTTTTTTGTAAAATTTTCTTTTATTGACTTTTTTAATTATTGGGAGTACTGATGAGAATAATATTTTTTTATTAGTCTTCTAATTCAATTGATTATAATTCAATTGATTAGATTAGGGCGATTGCACTCTTCTTTTTTCATTCAATTGAAATTCAGCATCACATTTCCCTTTTTCCCCCCCGGGCCTTCCTCCGGACTTTGGATTTTGCTGTTTCATTTTGTTTTCAATTAATCCATTGACAAAATCTTCTCCCTTCAAAACTTCTCAATAATTTTTCATTCCACGGAATCGAACATTATTATTCTCATTAGTACTCTTAAGAATAAAAAAACGTTAATAATCAAAAGTTGAACAAAAAATATTTTTTTTGCTTAAATTGCGTCAAACAGTCATTTTTTAATTGCTTCATTTTGCCCCACTCTCCCCTATCTCAATAGAATAAGCTGCACACAAAAAATGAATATTTTCTATTGAACATTTCAATAAAATCGGCCAAAAATTAATAGAAAGCTTAATAGAAATCCAATAGAAAGAATTGTCTACCGAATTCGAAAAATTTCCTGTCAAATTTTCTCATACGTGCGTAAATTCTCCATCAATTACCTCTGTCATTCCGAAAAAGCGTGGCGAACTCCTTGAAATTTCCCCGGAATGCGAAGTGTTTGGCATGATGATAGAAAGATATGCACACATCCTTTGGATTCCTGTAGACATACACAATCTTCGTCTTGGTACGTCCCTCTCGGAGGTCGCGAGGTAGAAGGTGAAATGGAAGATGACATTTTATGTATCTTGGGCGTGGTAGGTCCTCCACGTATTTCACACTATCCTGCACAAATCCATGATTCGCTACTTCCGGGAACTTCTCGACTATTGCTGTATTATTAAAACGACCCGATGCTCTAGAAAAAAAAATATTCTATTGAAAATATTGATGATAACAATAGGGGTCTATTGAGATATTTTCTACAGAAATTCCTGGACAGGAATTTTTCATGTTTTTTTTCACGTTTTTTTCAATTCAAAATTTTTTTTTTTTAATTGAAGCCGATAATTTTTTTTTAACAAAATATTTTTTATTAAATATTTTTTTCTTCAAAATATGTGGGAAATTGCTTTCGTCATAACATATTCAATATATAATATTTTTGGCAATGAAATAAGAATTTGCTTCCGAATGAAATTTCTATGACAATGTATTTTAAATTGAATTCAGTGACTAATGATTCTTGAACATCTGCTCAACGTCGGTAGCCAACAGTGCCCCAACGTTGGTAGCCAACATTGCCCCGACATTGGCAACCAACCTTGGCCTAACGTTGGGAAGCAGCATTGTCCCAGTGTTGAGGAGCAACATTGCCCCAACGTTGGCAGGCAATATTGCCTCGACGTTGGTAGCCAACATTGCCCCAATGTTGGCAGCTAATATTGCCCTAACATTGAAATTTTAAACATTTATGTTTTCAGTTATGGTAAAAAAACTATCAATCAGATCTAGACATAGTCAAAAACCCCCATATTCGAATTCCTGAAGCCAAAATTAATTATCCTGACACATAAAACTGGAAATTTCAGATTTGAAGAATACGATGACTCCATTCAAAAGCAAAAAGCGTAGAAAAACGCCGGAATTTTTCGATGTAATTCGTAATGTTTTGAAAATTACTTACTCGAGGAATGGAAAACGAATTGTCAAATCTTCTTCCGCTCCTTTGATATCGAGATCGTGACCGAGTAGCCAGACCATTTCTTGCGTCCATGTAGTTCCTGAATGATTGTCAGATTCAAAGATAAAATAGTGATAGTGATCTATTTCGCTCGGAAACCATTCTATCAAAATTGTCATCCGGAGTTATCCGTTATGCAGACCAAAATGTGACATCATATTCAGCATATTCAAATAATTATATTGTTATATTGTACCTGTATCAATTGAAGGCCCGAGTTGTAGACCCGAGTTTGTAGCGAAGATATCAGACAAGATATGAATGTTTTTTTGAGCTCAAACGAAAGAGCGGGTCGAGAAATGGCGTGCTAGGACCTCTAAAGATGGTGTTGAACCAGGGGAGACTCCTAGAACCCACTGGAAAATGTTGTCACAATTGCGCTTTTCAATTGAAAACAGACATCATCTTTAGAGAGATTTGTCATCTTTAAAGACTTCTGCACGCCATTTCTCGACCCGCTCTTTCATTTGAGCTCAAAAAAACATTCATATCTTGTCTGACATCGCTGCTACAAACTCGGGCCTACAACTCGGGCCTTCAATTGAAGGCCCGAGTTGTAGACCCGAGTTTGTAGCAAAGATATCAGACAAGATATGAATGTTTTTTTGAGCTCAAACGAAAGAGCGGGTCGAGAAATGGCGTGCTAGGACCTCTAAAGATGGTGTTGAACCAGGGGAGACTCCTAGAACCCACTGGAAAATGTTGTCACAATTGCGCTTTTCAATTGAAAACAGACATCATCTTTAGAGAGATTTGTCATCTTTAAAGACTTCTGCACGCCATTTCTCGACCCGCTCTTTCATTTGAGCTCAAAAAAACATTCATATCTTGTCTGACATCGCTGCTACAAACTCGGGCCTACAACTCGGGCCTTCAATTGAAGGCCCGAGTTGTAGACCCGAGTTTGTAGCAAAGATATCAGACAAGATATGAATGTTTTTTTGAGCTCAAACGAAAGAGCGGGTCGAGAAATGGCGTGCTAGGACCTCTAAAGATGGTGTTGAACCAGGGGAGACTCCTAGAACCCACTGGAAAATGTTGTCACAATTGCGCTTTTCAATTGAAAACAGACATCATCTTTAGAGAGATTTGTCATCTTTAAAGACTTCTGCACGCCATTTCTCGACCCGCTCTTTCATTTGAGCCCAAAAAAACATTCATATCTTGTCTGACATCGCTGCTACAAACTCGGGTCTACAACTCGGGCCTTCAATTGAATACCTTTATTGCATCATTTGTGCACCCAAAAATTTATCGATTTGAATTTAATATATTGAATCAATCGAAAAATATCGCGTATATAAAATAGTTTCAGGAACTACCTGATTTTGGAAAACTGCAAACCCATACGTCGTCATCCCAGATCTTTAAATTTTCGATAGAATCCGCAATATCTAGGTAAACGTTAGGTATTGTCATTCCTTTTATTTTTACATATCCAGTGCGAAATTCAGTCGTGAAAGTTCTCTTCAGAAGTTGATCCAAATCATTGTCGCATTCCTTTTGTGACATTCCTTGATCGGCGGGGTGACACTGTCGATTGAAATTGATGGATAAATAATAAACAGTGAATAAATTGCCCTGGAGTCTCCAAAAGTTATGATTGTAGAATAAAAAAAACGTTGAAAAAAAAGCTGAACATTTTCAAAGAGCGTTTTTGAATAATATTGGAAAATAAACCCAATAATTTGATACCAATAGGGAGGAAATTGCAAATTAATAATTTGATGGAACTAATGGCTGTTAGGTCGTCATTTCTCACAGTAGTCAATGGCTGTCAGATCGTTAGTTATCATGATAAATTACCCGAGTGGAAATTCTGTTCAGGTCTCGATCAGAAACTGATCAAGTCCGATCCGAAATTCTGATCAGGCATGTTACGCCTCCACCTTATGTTTTTCCACTAGGCTATCCACTCACTATTTCCTCTCTATCGGACTTATTTCTTAAGCTTTATTAAAAACGCTTTTTAAAAATGTTCATTTTTTTCTAATTTTTTTGATTGTACAATAATCATTTTTAGGGACTCCTGCGTGATGTAAAATCCAATGGAAATTGTGACATATTTTACATTATGAAGATGGAAAAACAATCGAGATAACGTTCCAAAGATAATCCACCCGGGCCTTAGTAGAAAATTTGTAGTTTCATATTTTTGAATATTTAATTCATCATCAATTGGAAATTTGGATTATCAATTATTTTATTATTTTCAAATTTTGATTAGTATATTTAAGGCCTGGGTGGATTATCTTTCGAACGTGATCTTGATTGTTTTTATTATTCTGATAATCTGAAATGATCTACAATTGCTATTCAGTTTTACACAGCCCTGAAGTCTCCAAAAATTATGATTGCAAAATCAAAAAAACGTTGAAAAAACTGAACATTTTCAAAGAGCGTTTTTTAATAATATTGGGAAATAAACCATTTATCAAATGAATCATTTCTTAAAAAATATTCAATCTTTTGTCTGTTTTGTTGAATCAATGAAACGCTTTTATTAGGGAAAAATTGATGAAGGTGTAATGCAGTAGCCGGATGTCAGATTTTTTGAAAATTTAAAGAATGAAATTCTGATAAATTTCTTTTTCGAGTAGATCAGCTTACTAATCCTTTTTGGGACCGTCCGAGAAAGAAAATATTCAACCGGATGAAGAAATAATTTCACGGTGATTAAATTCCTCTTCGACGTGAGCATGTGCATAAGCCTGTATAATCCTGCCTCGTGTGTGGAGAGGACGAGAGTGATTGCCGGTAGCCTGTTGAGATCTTCATGGGCTTCGGGACAGTTACGACAGCATTATCTCAGCGTATGATTAAACCTCTTGCGGGTTACGAGGGAAATTTTCAGCGAATTTGCATATTACATAAGTGATAAATTTGTTTTTCGTCAAATTTGGCCTACAGCTTTTTTTTCCTCTACAGAATTCAAAAATTTGAAAACACCTGGGTAAGAAGAAAAAAGAGTGGGAAATAGCTTTCGTCGCAAAATAGTCAATATATTGTTTCCGAATGGAAGCTTTGTAATCGTTCCAATTTAAGCGTCCAATTCTTCAATCGAATTTCATGATTCTTTGTGAATATAGACTTCAATAAGCTCTATCCATTGACACCAATTAAAATTCAATTTTCCATACGGATTCGAAAAAATTGACATTTTTCCAAAAATCGATTTTTCAACGATCACTCAAAAAATTGTCATCAAAATGGAATTAGTCATGGCTCAAAAATTGATAACAATTCCCTCTTGATTTTATCAGAATATGGTGGGGGTCGCACAATTCGTTGTTGAGTTACAGCACATTGTTTATGCGATTTGAAGGAGAAAATGGGTTTTATCATGATTACATTCTTACATTCATGATGCATTCTTCTTTGTTGTTTTTCTCTCATATCAGTGTAGAATTTTTAGGGAGCTCGTAAATAATCGGCTCGTAAACAAAACTATTTGGTGTGATAAAACCTTGAAGAAAAAGATAATCATGCGCTATCATTTAGTCGAAAATCATAGTTGAAAATATGTTGAAAATAATGTAGTTTCCGCTAAGAATGTGTTTACACAATTTTCGCCCGAATAATCCTGAAAAAACGTTGATCACTCTATATCAGATCCTCATTTCTTCGGGGCAAAACGGCTTAGCTATGATTTTTTCAAACAGAAAAGGCAACAAGCAGAACAATAATGAGGGTCAAAGAAAAATTCTCAAAGTAGATGTTTTGTAAGTGATCGTTTCAATCGACGCTTTTTTGGAAATTTTGGAAATTTTTTTTTTTGAAATATTCTTGCAGAAAGGACCAGCGTCACGATCGCGGATTGTTCTATACTATAGGGGATTACATTTGGAATATGGAATATATTCGTGAAAAAATATTTATTTTCAACGGCATTCATCAGCATTCATAATCGTCAACGACATTCATAATTAATTCGAGTATAAATTTCCCAAAAATTTCATGACAAAATTGAATCTTTCTCAAAGCATAGCTTCAAAAATCCACTTCTAAAAAATTCAGTGTAACGATTTTTGAAGTCTCCATTCCGCTTATCAAGTAATGTAATATGCTGTCTATGTATATTTTTTATGTACTGTAACCTTTTGTTTACAGTAATTGTAAAAATACAGAAATTCATTTCTTACTGTAATGAAAAAATATGTACACAATAGTATATATTATATAATATACAATACACCCTATATACTATACATATATGTTTCATACTGCAATCTTTTTAACAATAACAAAAATGTAATACAGTTCTGTACTGTAAAAAAAAAAAAATATATATATAGGATAGTATATATGTATATAGTACATAATACATCCCTAAAAATGAAAAAGCAAAAGAGAAATGAAGAAGAAGGAGAAGATTGTGACGATTCCGAATAAATTATTCAACAATGAAATTCTCATTGTGAAGAAATTCGTTCAAATCATTCATTTTTTGTACATTATTATTAAGATAAAAATTAATGACAGCGAGAAACGGTAAGGTTTTACTAATCCGGCGCCGGTGGAAAACAATACGCGCGCGCCCCGTTCTAGTTAATTTAAATTAAATTAAAATTATATTAAATTATCAAAATTTGAATAATTGGTCAAAAAAAGTTATATAAAACCATTTTACTCTCTTCAAATGCATAATAGTCCCCAAGACAACTTCGTAAATAGCTCACCTCGCTCAATGGAATGACTGAAACCCCAACTAGTACGCAGACAACCACCGGAGCGATGGAAAATTTCCCCATATTTCTCACGTTTTGATTCCGTGCTTCGTTCTATAATTCTAATGAGAAAACCAATAGGTGAAGACTGATGAACTGAATAGGTGAACTGATGACTGATGACTACCCACCTAGCACCTCCCCTAATATATGTACCTGGACAATTATCCACTTAAAGTAGTATGGTCACTCTCCAAAATGACCGTTGAGTGTCCGTGAAGAAAATAAAAAAAAATTAATCAAAAAACTATGATTTATAATTGAAAATTCTCTTTGTGAATTATAAAATTTATGAATATAAGAATTAATCGATTATTTTTATTATTTTTCACGTATTAGTCAAATAATGTACCTCCTTTGACTAGCGTCGTTTTATGCGTGGCAACGCTGTAAATTAACAGCGTAGGGAAAACGAGATTTGAAATTCCCGCTTGTCCCCACTCCACCAACGCGTCGTTGCCGCGTATACTCGACACGCAATTTCTGAACACCGAGGAGCAGAAATTATTTATAACTAAAGTTCCAAACGGTCAATAATTTTTATCGATAGCCGTAAATTTTTGTTTCCCCATTTTTTGGTATTTTTAGAAACGAAGTAGCTTCGCTACATTTTTATTCGAAAAGTCGTGATTATGCGTAGCTAGAGATCGAAAAAAAAAATCACTGAAAATATTCTTCTAGGCAGTAAAAATGAAAAATTTTGACGCTTAATAAATCAAAATCGGATGGATAGAACTCGAGTTATTGCAAAAAAAAACCGGAAAAACGAAACAAAAAATCATATCTCCGAACTGGGCTGCCGAAAAAATCTGAAAAAATTTGAGATATAGTTTTTCAACCTCCCGAATCGTAGAAAAAATCACCATCAATTTCCAAGAGGGTGAGAGTCAGCGGTTGACTCATTTGGCGTGGAATACCTCATATTGATTAAACTCTGGCTAAATCCTGAATCAACCCTGATTAAATCCCGGCTATACACTGATTAAACCTTGATTGAACCTTGATTACACCCGGACTGAAGACGAATCCGAGTCTTGAGAGGGTCTGAATGTAGAATTATTCGACAGAACGAAATCATACGCCAAATTTCGATGACATTCGGAAGCAAAAATGGAAATATTCCATTTTTCATGCGTTAAACTGCAAATTAATGATCAGGAAATTGCCGAAAATTTATTTATTGACCTAAGGTCTATAATTCACAGCCAGAGAAATTATTTTGTCGGCACTCTCAACGAGGAAATCATCGCCATCTCCAGATGCTGCATCAGGTGTCTAGATTTCTCCTCGAATTTCAATAATTTCCTTCTTTGTATTTTCTTCTTCAGTGGCTCCTGAGATATTGTCCGCATGTCTGGTGCTTCTTGAAACAATGATAAATTGAGAGGGGGTAGTCTTCGGTGATCCCGAGGGGGACTCAACGTTCGGACCTCTTCATCAATGGCTAAATTGGACTGATATTCTCCTTCACCCTCGTACAATTCGAAATCGTAAGGTTGAATGCAATTTTCCGCGCGGAATTGTTCCTGAAGATTTTTTCCGCGCTCTGATCTACCCGGGTCTTGGGATTTCCACAACATTTTCGTTTGCAGGATTTCATGTTCTCTAGTAGTATCTTCGCGAAACTGAAATAATCATGTTGAGGGTGTGAATGGGGGAATCTCGACCTATTGGTGAACATTATGAATTTTGGTTCCAGAGGAAGGCGCCACTCGCACTTGGAATATCTCGATAACCATTGAGAAATTCTCGAGACGTGCCCTGTGATGTTTCCACACCAGTAATAAATTTTTTTAATGAATGCACGCATGAAAAAATTCAATAGATAACCTAACGAATTCACTAGAAAATTCTATTGGAATTCTATAGGAATTCCATGGGAATTTTATAGAATTTCTATTGAAAAATTCTATTTGTTTTGTGCGTTGATTCTATTGAATATTCAATAGAAAAAGTCAATAGATTTCAAATTTCTGTTTGAATTTTTCTCTTAAATTTTTTCTATTAAAATTATTGAGCACAAATTTTCCAAGTTTTTTCCGCTGAATTTTGTTTTGTTTTGCATTGCAGAATCCAAGTGGAGAAAACTTGGAAAATTGATGCCCAAGCATTCTTACAGAAAAAATCTCAAAAAAAAATTCAAACAGAAATTCGAAATCTATTGACGTTTTCTTATCGAATATCCAATAGAATCCGCGCAAAAAACGAATAGAATTTTTCAATAGAACTCCAATGGAAATCCTATAGAAACCCCAGAGAATTCCTATAGAATTTTCTAGAGAATTCGTTGGGTTTTCTAATCAACGAAAAATCGCAATTTTGCGGAAAACGATTGCCTCATTCAGCTCCCCATAATTTCATAATCAATTGTTTTATATTTTCATTAACATAAATTATCACACCTCGACAGTGATCTCTGGATCGCACAAAATTTGAAGGCTCCAACAAGGACCTTCCAATAAACAATCAATAATTTTTTTTAAAGTCCTCTTTTCCCTCACAAAACTTCGCGCAGGCGAACTCGAAGGTCTCTCCATCAAAATCTTCTGCTCAAGATCCCTCTTCGCCTTCTCAACGCACCTCCACTCGTCCTCCGTTAGTGGCCAAGAGTCTCCTAAGACGAAGGCGTGAATGAAATACTCTAACTCGCAATCCGTCAGATTCACCACCGGTAGAAGTACAACAGAGCCTCCAGAAACTTCCTGCAGTCTCTCTGAAGTCTCGCTCAAAACTCTCAATTTAATTCTCGTCTTGGGGTAGCTAGCTTGTAGTCTCATAGACACAGTGCAACTGTTGGAGACCTTGAGAATAGCCTTAGCGACGTAATTATTGGAGTTCGGAATGTAGATATTTGATAATTCGTAAATTACGGGATTTGCTTCTTCGGTTATCGGGGGTAGAGGGTTGTTCGACGAGTGAAATTGGGGAGATCCTTTTATGGTAGTTATGTGGAGAGTCCACTCGACTTCAGTCATTCTAATGAAGCAGGGAAACACCATTATTTAAACGTAAATTAAATTTTTGTTACATCACACGCGAAAAAGTTCCATTAAAATTGCATTCATTTTCGACAATTTTTAATAAAAAAACTGCGGGATGTTCTATAGAAAATGTTTGATAGAAACTATTTCATCGAAAAAGTCAGTAGATTTTCATCTTTCTGTACGACTTTTTCTGTTCAGACATTTTTCATAGAAATTCGACATGAATTTTCCAAGTTTTCATGAGTACAACAAGTAATATCATCTTGCGTCGAATTTTCATGAAGCTCGCCCGACAAACTAAAGAGAATTGAATACCATTCTATGAAACATGAATAAACGAATCATAATTCTCCGAATCATTTAGGTCGGAGGAAAATAGAATAATTCTACTTTCTTAATTTTGCGTTTACTAAAGTTTTCTTCGAACAAAGTTGATTAGAATGAATAGGTAGAATTATGAGATTATCTCACATTTTTGACGTTAAGGATAGGAGAATCTGAATGCAATATAGTGAAAATGATCGATTTGTTCGTTTTGAATAAATAATATTAATATCCAAACACAAAATTTCTGATATGAATGAAAAGAAGCTGTGACTCAATATTCCAAATGAAATTTCAATTTTTAATTTGGTTCTGAAAACACGAGATGACAATATTCGAAGCCCGGAATTATATTGATGAGATGAACAACAGATTAATTGAATTGCCGTGTGAACTAATTAAAAATTGATAACAGTGTGGGCACGCACTTTTACCAGAGTATCAGCAAGCATTGAATTCCAGAAATTCACACTCTAAAGGGTGTTCTAGAAGGAATTGAACTGTAATTATGATTAATAGTATTTTTCCGGCCTGTTGCGATGGGGTTTTTAACTCGTGTGGCGTTGGCCTCCGAGCCGTAGGCGAGGACTGGCCAACCACACGAGTAAAAAAACCCCATCGCAACAGCCCAGGAACAATATTTTTCTGTAGTGATTTTCAAGTTTTCGAGTTTGGGAAGTATGTAATACCAATTCCCAGACGAGAAATCGTGAGAAGCAGTACAGAAAAATCTTATTCAGTGAGCGTAGAAATTAAAAAATGGGCGAATCATTTACTGTAATATGAAAATTTAACAGCTGATAAACTGGGACATATGATTCTCATCGATCGTATTGCTTTTTGCAATAAGAATGATTATAAATAGTTAATTGAAGAAAGGAATTTCGAATCTAACAGGAGAAAGGCGCCAGTTCAAATAAAATTCCCATATAGAACTCCAAGAGAATTTTTCAGAGAAATCTACATTTCCTCACTAAATTATTCCACAATCTGTAATTTTTCGCTCGAACCAACATAATTGTAGAAATAATAAATCCATCCGCAAAATTTCCACATAACAAACCCCAAAATTACCTTTCCTGATCACTCCTTCCATATCCCAGTACGGTGAACCCTCCCCAATTCCTCCCATAATGGAACGGGATGACATTATTGACCGCCCGCTGAATTTCTCTCTTCGTATCATTATCAAAGCACCGCAGACTATAACCAGGCAGATCAACAAACAAATCCATCACGGCAAACACTACTTCCTCCCCACGCACCATCAAATTCCGTCGAACCATTGGAATCCACTCGGGGGAAGAGACCAAAGTCCTCCCCCTCATCTTCTGAATCCGAAGAACATGCTCGAAATCAGAGCTACGAACGTATGAAAAAATTTACTAGAATAACCTGGCGCTTCCTCCGAAACATTCTATTGAATTTCTATTGGAACTCCATAGGAATTCTATTAGAGTTTTGTAAGGATTTTTGGGCAGGAATTTTTCATTTTTTTCTTGTTATTATGAACAGAAAACTTAAAACCTGCGTGAACAATGCAGTAAATTTATGCTTGAGAATTTCTATAGACAAATCGAAATCTATTGATTTTTTTCTACAAAATATCCGTCAACGAGATGTCATGGTAAAGTTATATAATCTTCAATAGAATTGACACAAAAAACAAATGGATTTTTTTAATGGAATTCTAATGGAACTCGAATATAATTCTTACAGACTTCCAATAGGAATTGAATAGACTTTCAATATGCTTCGTGATGTTTAAAGAAAAGGAATTCTATTGAATTTCTATTGGAGCTCTATAAGAATTCTATTGGAGTTCTATAAAAAAAATTGGGCGTGAATTTTTTCTTCTTTTTTTTTATTATGAGAAAAAAAATTTAACAATAGCGTGAAAAATGGAGAAAATTTATGCCCAAGAATTTTCATAGACATTTAAAAGGTATTGATTTTTTCAATAAAGTATCTCTTAACGAAATGTTACCGAAAAGTTGTATAATCTCCAATCGAATTAACGCAAAAAATAAATAGAATTTTGAATACAATTCTAATAGAACTCAAATATAATTCTCATCGAGTTCCAACAGAACTCAAAAGAATTTCTTAAGAAAGGAGCTTTTTTTTCGAATCCTCAGTCTTCACGAAAAATTCTATTTGTTTTTTTTCGTCAATTCTGTTGAAAATTATAGTTAATTTCCCTACGTTTTTAAATATCAGACGTTTTTTTCTTATAAAAATAGTCTGTAAATATTGATTTTTCTCTGTAATTCATTCTATTGCGATTTTTCTTCAACAATTCTTGCGCAAGATTTTTCTGTCTTTACCTTCGTTTGTATTACAAGAAAAAACCAAAAATATAGCACAAAAAACCTGGAAAATTTATGTCGAAGAATTTTCTACAGAAAAATCAAAATCTTCTAAATTTTTTCTTTAAATCATCTCGTAACAAAACGTCACGATAAAATTCTACTACGCCAAAAAACAAATATATTTTTTAAATAGAATTCTAATATAACTCCAACATAACTCTACCAGACTCCCAATAGAAATTCAATAGAACTCATTTCGTAAACCGCAATCTGTTGCATCAAATTTTTCGTACTTGCAGTCATAGAACCCCATAAAATCCTGCATCCCCCTGATGAAGCTCCTCACGAGATCGCCCACGGTCTCTTCATCAAAGACCTCCAGTACCTCCTGAAGAGTCTCGCTCAGCCCCTCGTGCCCCCGTCGCCCCATGCGAATCCCAAAAAACTTCTTCACCCTCAGCATTCGAAAAAACCCCTGAATCTTCGCGGCTGCCTCCCCCCCAATTTCCCCAGCTGAACCCCCCGACTCTCCCCGGTCCGCTGACTGATCACCAAGCCCCGATGTTCGTCTCTCCACCCCATCGCCCATCATAAAAAATATTCTCAACGCCCGTCTCGCCCGAAGACGCAACTCCCCCCGGCATTTCCCCTCAATCACCCCAAGAGCTTCAGCCCTGAACGCCTCATGAATCCTCAACCGACATCCCTTCGACAATTTCACGTCATCACCACTTCCCCTGGGCATGTAGCTCTCGCAGAAATTCCTCCAGTCCATCAGATGACTCGGCGACCCCCAGGAGTGGAAAGCAGTCGCCAACTTGCGTCGCACGTCATCAACGAGAGCTTTGGTTCTCTCAGACTCAGCAGTCATGAGGTCCTGGACCTCTCGCCTCCCCCCGATGCGAAAAATCGTGTCTGATGATACTGTCAGGTAGTAGTACCCCCTCGACTGACAGAAGACCTTCAGCAGGTGCCTCCCAGGACTCAGGCAAATCGCCCTCGAGGCGCAGCCCTTCGTCTGGACGCTCAATAGATTTTTGTTCCCTGAATTCCGCCGGAACCAGCAGCACTTTTCGATTATCAGGGAGCTCCGGTGCTCTCCGCACACGCAGAAATTGAATAGAAATAATTTTTGCTCGGTGGAGTCGACGAGGAGGTACAGGGGTTCGTTCCGGGATGGCTTGAGGGGGTGAAAATGATGGGGAAAATTTTCGGTGGAAATTTTTTGGTCACTCGGTTTTCTAGTCTTGTTCGGTTTTTCCTCGATTTTTGTTCCGGTTTTGGGGTCTGGATGGGGGTGCGGCATGTTGGAGACGGTCTCCGAGCACCTGAAATACTCCCGTTTGAAGAGAAAGTGACAGTGCATGGGGTGCCCGGTGAATTCGTTGAAGTCGAGCCAGTGGGGCTCGGGTTTAGGTGCCTCAGGGGGGAGTATGAGGATGCGTCTTGTGGGGGAGAAGTGGTCTTTGGGGTCTATAATCCCCTGACGTACTGCCCAGGAGACCCAGCGCGGAAGCTTCCAGGCTTCGATTGGAGGTTTAATCTTCGGGGGATGTGGAGAGAGAGGAGAGAGAGAGAGATGTATTAGAGGAAGTGGCCCTCGGGTGCGGATCGGCGGAATTAAGAGTATTATGAGAATGGATATTTGGAGGATACTGGGGAACGCGGGCTTATTTATTGTCGGAGGCTCATGTGGTGAGGAATTTAATAGCAATACCGAGCGCTTTGATACGCAAAATGATGACAGTTCGACTGATGATAGTACTATGACACGAAAAACTAGAAGAAGAGAATAGTGAAGTAAGAATTAGAGAAGAGAACCCATTCCGAAGCCAATTGCTAATTTATTAGCAACAATAACTATACTCATTTATAAAAAATACAATTGTTTTCATATACAGCACCAAGTTTTTTGTTGAATTCCTTCACGCGTATTGTTTTAGAAAATTATAAAGTGCTCACCCCAACGTATCCAAAAAAAATTGCCATCGCGGAGGGAGAATATCAATTTATTTGTACCTGCGTGGGGTCCGCCGGGCGATCAGAAGTAGATTCGAGGTATATTGGGTAACCAGAGGGGATTTCAGGCACTTCATCATGATCTTTTCGGATGGCTCCGTTGTCGTGGAGATATAAAAGTGTCAAAATAGGAAAATCCTCTTTAGTTTCAGAGCCTGTACTCTCCATTTTTTCATCTTCCTTGGTAGCGGTCTCACTGGGTCCTCTCTTTTTACTAGTTCTTCTGATCTTTCTCTTGTCTGTGGGAATTTTGGACACAGTATTCTTCGTCGGTGTCTCGACGGTCGAAACGGTGGGTGATTGTGAGCCATTGTGATTTCCGGAGTATTTGATTAGTAGTTCCCAACGGTCTCTTGGGGATAAGTGAGTTATATTCTGAGACAGCCAGGTCCACCCTATATATTTCACAGATTATATCGTCGGATAACATAAATCTCTAGACATGTTCTGTCCCCAGAGAAATGGTTTATTTGGGTAAAATAAACTTCATTTGAATCAATTATATTAATTGGTGTAAATAGCTTGTAATGAGGCTTTTCTTCAAACATAAACCTAATTTTTGCAATATGTGATTGAATGAAGAATGAAAATTGATGTCATTACCATTACACGCACTGATAGAATGATTAATTTATTCCAAACGAGATTCGTTAACTATTAACGAATGGTAGAGTTGAATATGACCAAATGAATATTCGTTAATAGTTAACGAATGATTCACTTGAATGGCGAAAGTCAACTCAAACGAGGCTCCTTAAATATACATTCGTTAACTATTAACGAATGAACCGCCAACCAAAATCCATTCGTTAACAATAACTAATCCGTTCTATCAATGCGGAGAGAAATTGAAAAAAAAAAATTCTAGTGCTCGCATGGGAAAAGAGGCGCAAAGTGACGGCCAGGAAAAAATTCCAGCGCCAGCACTAGAAATTTTATTGGGGAAAACGTGAATTTTTCCTCGTATTTCTGTGAAAATTTTCCAGAAATCCCCAGAAATTTTACCAGAATTACCAACAAATTTTACCTTAACAGCAAGAGAATTTTTCACAGCCGGTGGATTGTGATGTTTTTCCAGTACTCGTATTAGAATTTTTCTAGAAAATTTCTCTCCGTGTACTCAATAACAAGGTGATAAAAAATACATTTTGTTCCTTAGTGATTAAAAAGATAATTAAAATGTCATTGTTGTTACTAAGCATTAATATGACATTAAAAAATCATCCGTACACCATTATAGATTACAGAAGTAATAGAAATTTGATATTTGTCATTGACCACTGATGTGGAAAAATATTATTGATATTATTCCATTCATTTTATATCAATCTTTGAAATATCAAGAAATATTAAGAGAATTTTTCCTTAAAATAATTGAATTCATTCTTTTATCATTTGAATTTAGAAAATAATAAAATAATTGAGAATTTAAATTTTCGAATAACTATTAGATAAATATAATTGGAAATTTCCTAAAAATATTAGAGCACGGAGAGAAATATTCAATAAAAATTACCAGAAAAAAGACGTAAAAATTGCATTTCGAAACGTAATCTGGGAGCGAAGTAAAATTCAATAAAAAGTTTCAATCGTCACGTAAATTCTACGATCTGTTCCGTAAAAATTACTCATCCGTCCGACACCTGACGGTTAGCCATGAGTCACCGTGAGGGGGAGATTTTACCAACACGTTCCGTAATTTTTCCGGAACTTTTCGTAAAAATTCTTAAACATCTAAGAATTTTCATGTTCTGAGGCATAATAAGTCTTGAAGTTTCTGTTAGATTTTACAACTTCCAGAAAAATTACGTGAAAAAGTCACTTAGTGTGACAGACTCGAAAATTTACTGAACGTTTCAGATTTATTCTCTTATATTCCTATAGAAATTCACTGAAAACGATTCTGGCTTGCGGATTACGTGAAATGTTCCGTAATTTTTCTTGAATATTTCTCTCCATTAGATTATCGAATAATCGTCAATCTTCCGAATTCGATTATTGATTGGTAAAATAATTCGAAATTTGTATATTTAATTGTTGATTAATTTAATAATTGAAAATTGTTAAGTTCTGTTACTTGACTGAGTATTTATGAAATTAATGACAATTGTAATTTATGATTCTGCCTATCTCTTGTACACTTTTAGGTGCATTAAATTTTATCATTGGACCTTATGTTTCTGGGGTCCCTGAACACGTATGTGTTAACCGTTTTTGCGACCAAGATCACTTGGATTTCATATCACATTGGATGGCAACGGGGGCTACTTTTCCTGGTCAAGTCGAACTTGATACCCCAGAATTGTACTGCGAGAGTACCTTGAAAAAAACAAAAGTGTCAAATGTTTGTGGTAAATATAGAAAAGATAAGCGGGTATTATACCCGCTGGGCGTCACGAGTACCGCTTCTCCCACTAGCCTTCAAACAAAACTATATAAATGACGGCTGATCGAAATGTCGCAGTAAGTGAGACTTCAGAGTATCTTCAAAGATGGGAAAATTCCTACTCATCTCGGTTCTCATATTTGTATCAGCATGTTCAACCACGGCAACAGATCCGGGGAATCCCTACGGTTCCTGCGCGACCACGGCCAACAAAAACTACTTTGTGTGCAAAATGGCCGCAAATTTGACCGTTCTGGCTGGATTCACTGAGAAATTCATTTACACAAATGATATCTACCAATTAATTGATGTGGTTGTTTACCCCGCTGATATGTACACCACTACACCGCCCATAGAGAGACTCCCCATCTGGCGATTGCAAAAATCCACTATACTGAGCTCTGTATCTGTGAAGCACATAGAATTACACAGAGATTTTGATTTTCCAAGAAACGTGAACATCGGCGATATTATCCTAAGCAACAATAACTTAACGGCATTCCCTACAAACATTACCAACCGAGATGACCTACATTACATAGTGATACAATATCAAAAAATCAGGGCTTTATCTCCCAATTCGTTCACCGCAATAATGGCCAACCTGAAGAAACTCAGTTTGGAAAATATTCAGCTGGAGGAAATCGAGCCAAACACTTTCACGCAATTGAGTCACCTGACCCATCTGCACTTGTCGGAAAATCACTTGAATGTTCTACATTCTGACATGTTTACTGGTCTTAATCATCTGCAAGTTCTTTACTTGTTTAACAATCAAATCCGTGCAATAGAGCCTGGGACTTTCGACACTATGTCAGACACACTGGAGTATCTCAATTTAAACCGTAATCAGCTGAAAGTAATTGAGCCAAAGACTTTCACGCCATTGAGCAGACTGGTGACTCTGGACTTGTCCGCAAATTCCTTGGAGATTCTAGCTCCTGATATGTTTCCTGGTTATTTGAGCGGTTTGGATTTGAGGTTTAACGAAATCCATACGATAAAACCTGGAACTTTCGCCAATATTACGGATAAACTGCAGTATCTCGCCTTAGATGGTAATCAGCTGACAACCATCGAGCCAAATATTTTCACGCAATTCGGGAACCTGGACAAGCTGATTTTGAGGCATAATAGGTTGAACACTCTAACTCCTGACATGTTTGGTGGACAAGTGCAGCATCTTATATTGAACAGTAACCAAATCAACACGATAAAACCTGGAACATTCGCCAATGTCTCGGCTAAACTGAAGCAAATCAGTTTACAAGATAATCAACTGGAAGACCTCGAGCCAAATACTTTCATGGAATTGAGCGGCCTGAGATCCCTGGACATGATGAACAATTACTTGAAGGTTTTATCTTCTCATATTTTTGCCGGTCTTGATAATTTGAACACCCTTTACTTGGACTATAACCAAATCCATACGATAGAACCCGAAGCTTTCGCCGATATAAAAAATAGCCTGAAGTGGCTCCATTTAAAGCATAATGAGCTGGAAGTCATCAAGCCAAATACCTTCACGCAACTCCCCAAACTGGAGTACCTGATAATGTCGGAAAATCGCTTAAAAGTTCTAGCTCCTGGTATGTTTGCTGGTCCTTTGATGAATTTATGGTTGGACGCTAACCAAATCCATGCGATAAAACCTGGAACTTTTGACAAGATCAACAGTAAATACATGTTTTTAAACGGTAATCAACTGAGCGTTATCGAGCCAAACACTTTCAAACAATTGAGCGGCATACGCTCCCTGAACCTGCGTAAAAATTACTTCAAAACTTTATCTCCTGATATGTTTGCTGGTCTTGATAATTTGAAATCTCTTTTCTTGGGGAATAACCAAATTCATACGATAGAAAATGGAACTTTCACGCAATTCAGCGGCCTGGACACTCTGGACTTGACGGAAAATAACTTGACGGTTCTACATCTTGACATGTTTGCTGGTCTTGATCGTTTGAAAGATCTTCGCTTGGAAGATAACCCAATCGATACGATAAACTTTGGAAGTTTCGGCAGTTTTTCTCTTCTTCAAAAAGCCTTTCCTGCTGCGGACTGGCTGAATGGCCTTTCGAGACTTCCTACGGAACTTAATAAACGCAGGGTTACTTATGTGATGGGTAATGGAATCATAATAACGTAATTTAAACGCGAAGAATTTTCTTTTGTATTGAACGGTCTTTAGGCGGAAATTCCTGCACAGGGATTCCATTAAATATCAGAAGTGTGTTAATTAAAAAATGTAGTTTTAAAATAAATTCTTTTGAAACACTTTATTTTATTTTTTAAACTTATTGAGTATGAAGAGTTTGGCCGAGAGATAATGAATAAACAACCGCACGAAATTGTAGACTTGCTCTTTATCACACCATGGGCTTATTCTCTGGATGAGTGTTAAGGATATCCAAGTAGTTCAAGCAATTTTTTCTGGGGGAAATCCCCTTCAGAGTTTATAGACTAGACCAAGGGTATTTTTTAGGTGCAGTATAAACTTTAGTTTGCGAACATATGTTGGAGAAAACGATTTTTGAAAAAATGAAATTTAACACATTGCGTCCATAAGAGCTGTATACTCCCACCTTCAATCCAATAGTTCATAGTCTTAAAGCGTTTTCTCGTACACATAACCGTATATGACTTTGTTCGTTATACTCTCTAGTTTTTTTTGCGACATTAAAAAACATAAGTTTCCGGACAGATAATTGCAAACAATAAAATTAAAAGCTTCTTGATTGGTACGACGGCCATATTGGGTGGTTTGAATCCGCGCGTTTCTGACGTCTGGCAACGGTCCGCTCAAGTGACTACTCGGACCGAATTTACGAGGTTATATGGAACATATGTGCAGTGTTGCCGTATGATCATTAGAGTTTAGACCAACGAAAGTCAAGTGTGGNCGTCTGGCAACGGTCCGCTCAAGTGACTACTCGGACCGAATTTACGAGGTTATATGGAACATATGTGCAGTGTTGCCGTATGATCATTAGAGTTTAGACCAACGAGAGTCAAGTGTGGAATTGAATAAAATATTGTTCACAATATTCATTGAAGAAATTCCCGAAAAAATGTATTCAACAATGAAAAATCCAAAAAAGTATGGGGATGGCCAGATTTTCGATAAAACTGAAATCTTGCTTGAAAAAAAGTTCCTAACTTGAACGAAGTACTTGGATATAATTAAGAATAATTGGACGAGGAGGAAATGTAGGAGGTGGCGCGGAGGGGTTTCTATTGTTTTCCTGCAGAAAACCAATCGCTAAACAAAAAAAAATTTTCCATTCGGATTCGAAACTCAGGCAATATTAGGGAGTATCTCCGGTTAAAAATTATTTTTGGAGCTAATCAAATTTATTTGTATCTGTTCCACACATTAAATGGTTTTCAGATTGTTTTTTTTTAATAAATGAAAAAATATTAATCCATGCGAAAAAGTGGCAACATTATCGGTAGTTTTTTTTCACCAGGAGCTGGTACCACTGGCTCGAGGGAGCTCCAATCACAACGCTTCATCGCTCTCTCTCAAGAGACGTTTCAATTGGCTGCGTGCGCAGAAATTTCATTTTTCAGTACTTTTTTCGCTATTATTAATAAACAATACTCCTAGGCGACAATCTTTTTCCCTCAAAAAATCATTAATCACATGTTCTAAATGTGTCTAAAATTTCATGACTTTGGCTGCTTTTTTTCCTTGGGTTTTGCAGTTTTTTTTTGTGATTTCCAAAAGATTACGTGTTAAATGACCACTTTTTCAAAAATTCATAATAAATTAACCATGTTCCCCAGCAGTCTGAAACTTTGCCACGCCTTTTCCATCATTTAAAGAATACGTAAAAAAATAAAAGAGAAAAATGGCTGCTTTTTTTCTAACCCTCCGGGCTCGCCCGATTATCCTTAATCGATTATCATTTTATGGATTAATTTATAATGCACATTAACTCCAGTTATGGAAATGAGAACAGAAAATCTGACCTGTGAAGGATAAAAATGAATTAAAATCAGCAATTTCACGATCATTGATTGCGCTGAGGGAAGCGATCTGCCAGACTGCTTTCGCCAGAATCATGGGCCATAATTCATTCGTATTCTGCGTACGCGGAAGCAGTGGCATGCCGTCGTAGCCCTGGGGGATGGTATCATCCACGGGGAAACATCTCCAGAATCCCATGAAGAAGAGTTTTACCATGTATTTACCTATTAGACGACAGTATAATCATTACACGTATGATAGAATTTGACAGACAAGCCTGGCGAATTCGCTAGACAATTCTATTCAAACATTTCAATAGAATCGGGGGAAAACTAATAGAAAGTTTAACAGAAATCAAATTGAATTGTGAAATTGATGTTGTTCAGGTACCGTCGGGGTTTAGTTGAGGATTATGTTCAGATTCCTTCAGAGATTTGTTTGGGGAGTAAATGTGATGCCATCCCTGCCACCTTTTGCCTCCCACCTCATGACAGTAATTCAATATTTTCAATGTTGAGCAAAACCACTTGATGAACTGTTGAAAAACATTCGAAATACTCATAAAAATTAATGAATTATTTCCCAATTCTTCGACTTCCGGCATTAACTGGAGTTTTGTATGCAATTTTTTGACGAAAAAAAATCAATAGATGTCCATTTTTCGATACAACTTATTCTGATAGATTTGTTCCCTTGAGAATCTTTAAATTTTTTTTTTTCGATATTTGTTATAGGAAGTAAAAAAATACTGTATTATTTTTTGAGAAATTAAATTTTTATTATACAGCGTTTTGTCTCGAGAACTGAATAAAATTTTTACATAAATTCTATTTTATAATGTGATATCTGGCACCTTTTACCTCCCACTCAAAACAATAATTCAATATTTTCAATGTCAAAAGACTCATAAAAACTCATGAATTATTCACAATTCACGTCAAGTAATTCGCGTTTTACATCAAATCTTTTCACATAAAAAAGACAATGGATGTCAACTTTTCGATACAACTTATTCTGTTAGAGATTTTCCCTCGAGCATCTTTGAATTTGCCATTTTTTTTCGATTTTTGTAATGAAAGATGAAGAAAATACTGTGTAATTCTTCTAGAAATATCGAGATTTTTTTCATTTTGTCCAGTCAGATTAAGGACTATATGGGTCAGATTAAGGCCCAAGGGTCAGAATAAGGGTCACAGGGTTAGATTAAGAGTCGCAAGGGTCAGATTAAGGGCCATTAAGTTCAGAATAAGAGTCAAGAGGACCTAATTAAGGGTCACAAGCGTCAGATTAAGGATCACAAGGGTCAGATCAAGGACCATATGGGTCAGATTAAGGCTCCCGAGGATCAGAATAAGCGTCGCAGGGTTAGATTAAGGGTCAGGGTAAGGGCCATTAAGGTCAGAATAAGGATCTAGAGGACCTAATTAAGGGTCACAAGGGTCAGAATAAGGATTACGAGTATATATATATATGGATCCGAACATCCCCTAGTATTTCTTAATAGAGTTTCTATCCAAATTTGACAAAATTCCGTAAAAAAAACATTTTTTTATTAATTTTTTTATTACATAGAGTTTTTTTCCTCGAGAACCCGATAAGAATTCTATATGAATTCCATTCTACGATGTTATCGCTGGCACTGTTTACCTCCCACCCCAAGACAGTGATTCAGTATTTCCAATGATGAAAAAACCACTCGAGGAATTATTGAAAAACGTTCAAAATACTTGAAAAGTTCATTAATTCATTCACAATTCATCAACTTCCGCCAATTAATTCAAGTTTTATGTGAAATTCTTTTACCATCGCAAATGAAAATAGAATGAAAAATAAAGAAAAGTAGAATAAAAAACATCAGGACTATCCGTTATTCTTAAACTCTCATTAATTCATTCAATAAAATCGGTATTCAATATTTTTTATTCTGATCTTAAATGTGATTATTTTTGCTACTAAAAAACCTTTTCCTACAAAATATCAACTAGTGAATTTTGTTGAAATTTCTCTACCTCACTCTGTAATAAATGCTGATTATTACTGAACAAATCTGGAGAATCTGTTGAGTCATAAAGAACAGGCGTCACATTTTCAATTTCATGAAATCGTTTCCATTCACGTGCTTCCAACGAAGATGGCAAGAGAATTGGTTGAGGGATTTGATCGTCTACATGAGAAAAATCCCATGAAAAAATCCATGCTTTCAATTTAAGGCCTGGGTGTACTACCTTTCGAATGTTATCTGGATTTTTTTTTATCTTTCGTAAAATTCTGTGAAATTTTCACAGAAATACGGGGAAAAATTCACGTTTTCCCCATTAAAATTTCTAGTACCGGCACTGAAATTTTTTCCAGGCCGTCACTTTGCGCCTCTTTTCCCGTGCTAGCACTAGAATTTTTCTAAAAAATTTCTCTACTTGCAAAGAGCGTTTATAATGGAGATTCAGAATGAGTTAAAAAAGTGGAAATTTTAAATATCTGATTCATTTTCCATCGTGGATAACAAAACACTAACTCCTCATGGGAAGTTACAACTAGGTATTTCAGTTTTCAAAACAGTGGTATGTAGTCATCTGCCATTTTTATGTGATAAAAGTGTGATTAAAAAAATTTCCAAAATATTACAACTTTTTTCAAAGAGCCTTTTCCGTAATAAATGTCTCTGTGCAGTGTGGGAAAAGATTTACGAAATCAGTCGCCCCCCTGCATGATATTGGGTGACAGGTCGCCATTTGTCACCGTAAATCAGATACATTTTTCAGTTTCTTGTTATTTAACTTATTCTGAATATAAATTAAAAATTCTTTGAAAAAATATCTTCTACTTTTTTTTTGATTATTCGTTCATAATTTTTCAAAACTTCTGCATGATGCAGGACTCAATTAACAATTTCAGATGACGAAAGATGAAAAAAAATATCGAGATAACGCTCGAAAGATAGTACACCGGGACCTTGATGTAAAATTTTCACTGAAGCAGTCAGAAATTTACCCCACGTTTCACTGCCAGACACGTCACTCCATAAATTCCAAGGAATCGACGATTTCTTCTCCATCTCTGGGATCATTACCACTCACCACTAAAAACATTCATTCATTTGTTTAATATTCGAAATAAAATGACACAACTTTATTTAAGAAAAAAGTATATTTTTTTTTTCTAGGAAATAGGTCGCTTTTACATAGCGTCAATTTAATGACGCTTACAACTCAATAATATAAAATAATTGTAAATGATTGATACTGTTCCTGTAGTTATGTAAAGTCTTCTAAAAAAATATTATCTAAATTTATGCGAAAATATATCATTTCTAGCGGTAAATAAACATTCGTAGGAATTTTAATAATTAAAGTTAGCAGAAGGGAGGAGAAAATTTCATCGAAAATTTTTTAATTGGATTTCTATTGAAAATTCCATTAGTTTTTCGTCGTTTTGTCCAAAAAAGTATTCAATTTCTCGACAATTTTTCTTTAAAAAATATTTAATAAGAAGTATTTTATAGAGACAGCCCATTCAGATGTTTTCTATACAAAATTCCCCACATTAATTTTCACAGAAAAAATCACAACAGAATAAATTGTATAAAAACATCAAAATCGATTGATTACCTCTATAAAATATTTTCTGTTAAACATTTCTATCTGCAAAAATCGTGGGAAAGCTGCCAAATTGTTCAATAGAATCGACGAAACCGCAACGAATTTTTTAATAAAAGTTCAATAAAATTGACAGGTTTTGCCCTCAAATTTTTTTGCAAATCACTGTCAAATGTAAAATAAAACATTCATGAAATTTATCCATCGCTTCTGCAGGGCTATGTTAAACTGAGCGGCAAATGGAGAACATTTCAGATCATTTAATGCAGTAAAAAATCCATTTGGCAAGGAGAACATATTTCGAACATCAGAGGAAATGTGGGCAATTACAAGAGTAGAGTATCCACAATTTTCAATAATAAATATGTAAATTCTCTCTAACAATAAGAATCTAGTAATATTCATTCCAATATCTTCATAATTTCTGGTGGCACGATTAATATGCCTCCTCTCATTATTTTCCTCCTTAATTGCTGTGATATTTGAGATAGAAATGGATGGAATTGCGCGTTTTCCATCAATGACCTGTCTTTACTCTTCATTCGATAGAAATACATCTTGCGCTCTCGCATCCATTGGAAAATAATGCATCCTAGGAGGGAGTGAAAATAAGTCTAATCAGTTCTCAAGTCTTTCAGAATACTGCGTTTGTGATTTCACAGACGAAATTAATCAGTAGAAAATCCTCATTGGAGAATATCTCGCGTAAAATAATCGACAGAGAAAAATCTGATGAAAAGTCACTCGATTTATCTCCTATTGAATATTTCTAGTCCATGAAACCAACAGAATCGGATAGAACTGCATAGCAAAAGCTATAATTTTCGATTTAATGTTGTCATGCATGAAATTGTGACATAATGAATTTCGAGAAATTAATTATTTTTTATTCTGAAAATCCATCTGGGGTAGTTGGCAGTTGCACGAAAGAATTAGAAAGAACTCACACGTAAGAAAAAATTTAATTGGAAAACGCAGAGCTTCTCTATTGGAACTCAATAAGAATTCTATTAAATATTAAAAATTCTATTTGTTTTTTGTGGTGATTTCCATTTTCATTGGAAACTGTGCAATTGAGGCATACATTTTTCAATGAATATTTTTGGACAGAAAAAAATCAACAAAGGGTAATTTTTCCTTCAAGATTTTTCCAAGTTTCCATTCACTTTTTCGAATTTTGTAATGAGAAACAATGAAAGTACAGTATAATTCTTCTAGAAATATCAAGATTTATGAATTTTTTCCATCAAATATCTAGCAAAAAATGGATGTTAAAACCCAACAGCATTTCTTAACAGAACTCTACCGAAATTTCATAGCAATTCGACAAAATTTCGTAGAATAAACGTTTTTCTATTAAATTTTTCACTGCACGAAGTTTTTTCCATGGGAACTCGAATTCTATTGAAATTTTATTAAAAATTTAGTATTTTTTTGCGCTGATTTTCATTGAAAATTATTCACTTGACCCATTCATTTTTGAATAAATATTTTTGGAAGGAAAAAAGTCAATGGATTTTAATTTTGATATATAACTCATTCTTCTAAATTCCTGTATTTGTACTCTAAGAATTTTTATACATTTAAATCATCTTTTATTTAAATCATCCTAAATTTATATGGAGAAACAGAGAAAAAACACTCTAATTCGTACAGAATTTTTGCCAAATTTCGTAGAAAAAATGTTTTTCTATTAAATTTTTCACTTAAAAAAAGTGAATGGATCTTAATTTGTGTATATGACTCATTCTTCTAAACTCCTCTGAGTTTGTCCTCAAAGAATTTCAATATTTTTCACAGTTTTGAAATAATTTTCTAATGAATTATATATATGAAAAATACGTCCAGCTGTTCCTTCGCAAAAAACGACACAAAAAAAACAAAATTTTTTAAAAATTTTCCCTAAAGTAGTTCTCATAAAAATTTCTTAAAATTCTCCAGAAAAAAAAGTTTTTCTCGTAAAATTTGTCATACATGTCCTGCTACTCCCTAATCTATTCCCCTTCAGGGCTAGTCCATCACTCTCAACCATGAAAGATGAAATAAGATTGGCACTTTTAAATTTAAGACCCTAATCATAAATAAACGAGTGAAATTATTGCAGACGAATTCAGTGATTTTTGCTGGGTCCCGAGGCCCTCTGGTCCTCCATGCGACCAGCTTGTAGCCGCTGGATGAGAGAGAAGAGGTCCTCCTCAGGGACAGTTGTGCCTGACCGAGTGGCACCATTTGCTCTTTGGTTCTGCTCCTCCTCGGTGTCCTGAACTGTCGATGCTGCTGGCAATGGGCTCCTCTGGTCCTCCAGCCTCGAGCTCTGGCAACGCAGGAGCATGTCGATGAACGAATCGTCAGCGTCCTGAGGATTTCGCATTGGGGTCTTCATGGCCGCTTGGGTCTTTGGGTTTGTGTTTAAACCTGGGAGATAGGGGAGGGTCACTCTCTGCTCGTCCATTCGTTTGCTCTGCATTCCAGCGATTAACTCCAATAGGTCGTCACCGTCTCTGCGAGAGAATTATTCAAGTGAATTTCAGGGATTTAATTGGAAAAAAATGAAGAGGATTTTTTGGGATTTTTAAATGCAAAAAAAAATTACGTTTTGATTAGTTTCATTACGTCTGAAAAATTAGAATTTAAATTTGAATTGAAAAGAATTGAAATAATAACGACTTTAATTTATAATTAAAATTTTACATTGATTTTTAGTAATTGCAGTAATAATCATTGAAATTCAAATTGAAAATTAATAAAAAGTCGATGTATTTTTAAAAATTCTGGGGCATAATTGTTCAAATTTCATTTCTTTTGTCGTCGTAATACGAAAAAAAACAACAGAAGAACCTCAGAACGTTTAGAAATTCTTTATGCCCAAGAATTTTTCGCAGAAAAAATCTCAAGAAAATGAAATGTTTTCATGCGAAACTTTAATGAAGATAGTGAAAAAATGTCACGTGTCAAGTATACACTGATCACTCACTTCTCTTTGTCTGGTGGAGGTGCCTTTGTCCTCATCTTCTTGGTAGTCTTGAGGACACAGCGTTGATCATCCATTCTCCCAGACTGGAACCTTGTGAGGAGTTCGAAGAATTCCTCCTCCTCCTCTTCTTGCGAGGGCTGGGGGGCGATGCCAGCTCGAGCTAGTGGTGGCTCAATATCCTTCTGCTTCCCATCCGGAGTCAACTGTCACAAATCAAGCAAACCAATTAATTGAATACGTAATTAATTAATTGATTAAGAACAATCTTAATGATGCCACGAAAGTTTCTGCCAGAAAAATTCTATTTGGAATAGATGAAGAATTTGATTCAATTAATTAAAAACTCATGAATTCTTTTCAATTTGAAAATTCTGACGGAGAAAAAATACAACTTAAAAATATTATCTGAATTAATCCTTTCGAATTTTCAATCTTCTCCATATTTTCAAATATGGAACGGATATGAATATTTTCAAGTTTTATTATCTCATTTTAACGGGAAGAAACTACAAAATGGAAAACATTGGGGGGCGGAAAGAAATGAAAAATTAAATTTTTTAATGTCTCTGGAAAATTTCAAAATCAATACATTTTTTCGAATAATGAAAGAATACCGTCAATTCGATTTCTATTCGTCTTTTGATAAAATGATCAATGTAATGAATAACATTGCATATAAAAAATTACGAATTGGAGCCTGAAAATTTTAGAAAAGCAATAATCGGCTGGAAAATGGAAAAATTGGTTTGTCTTCATTTGTGTCGGTGGAAACTTAAAATTACCGCTTTTTTCAAATATAGAAAGGAAATAAAAATTCTCAAGTTTTATGATCTCATTTTACCGAGAAGAAACGAAAAAATGCAAAATAACGTGGGCGGAAAGAAATGAAAAATTAAATTTTTCAATGTCTCCGAAAAGTTTTAAAATCGATATATTTTTTCGAATAATGAAAGAATACCCATAAATTCGATTTCTATCCCTGTCTTTCTATAGAATAAAAAGAGTAAATGCCAAAAATTACGAATTTGAGACTAAAAATTGAATGCGATTATCATTAAATAATAATAACGTAATACTAAATAATGTTGAACCACCAAAAATACCTTGATGAGATCCAAATTATCCATGCTCTGTCTCCTGAGTCGATACCTCCCAGGTGACGAGGCAGCCACACTGTTCCCAGAATTGGGATTATTATTCCCCTTGTCATTCTCCTTCTCATTGTTCTCCATCCCCAGTATCTTCTGCAGATCCGCAACATTAATCTGCGCAGTTGCCTGTCCCATCGGATCCCCGAGTTCCTTGGAGATATCGAGATGAAGAGTGGCAAAATGAAGTGCCTTCTCATGATTACCCATCGCTGAATAGGCATTACCGAGGGACCAGCAGGCACGTCCCTCGCCCACGCGATCCATCAATTGCTGGGCAATGACCAAGTGACGCAGATGGTACTCAATCGCCGAGGAATAGTCCCGCAGAAGTGTGTAGGTATTACCCAACGAGTAGCACGCCTGTGCCTCCACAGCACGATCTCCAAGCTCCTGAGCAAGGACGAGGGTTCTCTTGTAATGCTGAGCAGCTTTCTCAAACTCCCCCAGGAAAATGTGGGAATTACCGAGATTGCTGTTGGCTCTCCTCTCCGCTGCTTTGTCACCGAACTCTCGGGCTATTTTCAACCTGTAGTTGGACGCATGAAAACATTTTCTGTAAGAATTCTATTGGCAAATTTGATTTGTTTTTTTTTTTGAAAATTATACAACTCTTCCGTTCGTTTTTACATTGATATTTTCTTACAGAAAGAAGTCTGTAGATGTTTGCTTTTGTATATAAGTCATTCTGATGGCATTTTTTCTCGAAAAATTCTTGGGGATGAACGTTTGAAGTTTCTATCTTGTTTATCTGTCTTCTATTGTGGAGGAACAAATTAGAAAATTCATGCCCAAGAATTTCTATAGATAAGTCATATTCTATTGAATTTTTTACATCAAATAACTTGAGAAAATGACGCGGTAAAGGTGCGTAATCTTTGATAGAATTGACGTAAACAAGTGGCAAGTGCATTTTTTAAATAAACGAGTATAGTTATTGTTGCTAATAAATTAGTAATTTGCTTCCAAATGGGTTCTGTTTTTCAATTCTTATTTCACTATTCTCTTCTATTTTTTCGTGTCATAGTACTATCATCAATTGAAATGTCATCGACATTTTGCGTATTACTTCGTTCTGTCAATTAATTCTACATTCAGACCCTCTCAAGACTCGAATTCGTTGTCAGTCCGGGTTTAATTAAGGTTCAATCAAGGTTTAATCAGTGTATAGCCGGGATTTAATCAGGGTTTATTCAGGATTTAGCCAGAGTTTAACCGAGGTTCTGTCAGAAGTTAGTCGGGACCATGAATCAATATGAATAAGTATTCAATATAATAGACTGATACCTGAGTTTAATCGAGATAGAAATTTTTATATAAAAATGTTCTGTTCTCACAATTTTTCAACTTGATTAAGAAGCCATTGAAATACGGTACGTGACTTTTTGGCGCCCCGAGAAAATACTAAATTTGGGTGTCTTTTAACATCATTTCCGATTGAAATATACTTTTCAAGCCCTAATTTAATGGCTATTACTGATGATTCTTTCAGTAATAATGAAAAAACCCATTTTCTCTTACAAATCGCATAAACAATGTGCTGTAACTCAACAACGAATTGTGCGACCCCCATCATATTCTGATAGAATCAAGACGGTATTGTTATCAATTTTTTTAGCCATGACTAATTCCATTTTGATGATAATTTTTTGAGTGATCGATGAAAAATCGATTTTTGGAAAAATATCAATTTTTTCGAATCTGTATGAAAGATTGAATTTTAATCAGTGTCAATGAATAGAGCTTATTAAAGTCTATATTCATGAAAAAAATCATGAAATTCGATAGATCCCTTGGAAGCCAATTCCGAAAAAAAATGAAGAAAAAAATCATCTAAAAATCGCATATTCAAACTTTTTAGGCCACACTTAGTGACCCTATTACCAAAAATTGCAAACTTTAACTTGGGAAATCACAAAGCTCCCATCCGGAAGCAAAAACCAAGTGACTATTTCGTAATAATTTACAAACCGTTCATTGTGATAGAAAATGGCCTTTTGGAACTCCCCCAGTAGATAAAAAGTGTTCCCCAGATTCCCACAGGCCCTCCCCTGAGCTGCCGAATCCCCCAGTTCCTTCATGAGCGCCAGATTCTCCTCGTAGTACCCCACCGCCTGCTGGAGGCACTGTCTGATGTCCTCCGAGAACTTCCCAGGATCGTGGGGGCCCCGACCCCCCTGCTTTCCCTTCGCGTGGTAGACGTTTCCAAGGTTGTAGAGGGCCCTCCCCTCGCTCAACTTGTCCCCGATCTCTCGCGATATCTCGAGGTGTCGCTTGCAGCAGATCATCGCCTCGTCGAACTTGCCCATTACCTTGAGGGTGTTCCCCAGGTTCCCACTGGACTTGGCTTCACCCAGTTTGTCCCCCATCGATCGGGCCAGGGTCAAGTCGTGCTTGTGGTACTGCATCGCTCGCACGTAATCCCCGAGGTAGAAGTAGGCATTCCCCAGCTGGCTGTATATTGCACTCAGGGTTCGTAAGTCGTCGGTGCCGGCTTGGATCGCCGCTTGGAAGAAGGCGACACCTGATCTACAGTCGCCTGCTTTGCACAGACGCTCACCCTCGAGGGCTAGTTCCAGGCACATGTTGCTGTCGCTTCCTCCATTCTTGAAATTCATTTTTGAAATTGGAGAAATCTGATTTTTGACGTGGATACGTCTGTTTTTATTAGGGGGGGCATTTAGGGAGAAAGTCCTTATGGGTCCTTATCGATAGTGGCGCCATCTATCGGGATTCTCTAGAAAATTCTAGATTTTTCCAGCAAATCCCAGATTTTTCGAGAAAATTCTCCAGTTTTTTTTATAAATTACAATTCTTAAGGGTTGTTATACAGTCGGTTATTATTGCAACAGATAAAGTTTGTGGGTCCGTATTAAGGGGGGGCTCCGTTCATACTTCCGCGACTGTACAATCGTCAAAATAAGTTCCGCCAGTCCGCGAGGTTAGCTACGAATTTCGGTTTTCCCAGGGGCTAGTCGACGTCCGCCAAAATCAATTTTTTTAGCCGGGTGAACGTTGATTCCAGCTATTTAAGCGACGGGCTATTCAGAACTCTCAAAAGTATGTGGAAAAAGTGAAAACTGAAAAAGTGTTTTTTTGCAGATTTTCAAAGGGTCAGATTTTCCGGTTTCCAGGGTGAAAGTCGACTAGCACCGAAATCGAATTTTTTAGCCGGGTGAACTTTGATTTTAACTATTTAAGCGACGGGCTATTCAGAACTCTCAAAAGTATGTGGAAAAAGTGAAAACTGAAAAAAAAAATTTTCACCGAGGGCCAAAGTATCAGATTTTGGATTGTTTCAGGGGGAAAGTCGGTGAAAGGGTCACGAGGGCCAAAGTGTCAGGTGTTGGATTTTTCCAGGGGGAAAGTCGACTTTCGCCAAAATTGAATTTTTGCCGGGTGAACGTTGATTCCAACTATTTAAGCGACGGGCTTAAAGAGGACGGGTAGATATTCATATCTTGTCTGACATCTCTGCTACAAACTCTGGTCATCAACTCTGGTTGCAATTGAAAACCACTTCACTTGAAGTTTTTTTCGTTCTATTTTTCTTTTCTTTTCATAAAAAAAAGAACATCGAACAAAAAAACTTGGACAATTTCAGCCAAGGAAATTCTATAGACATTTCAATTGAATACGTTGTATAGACAAATCGAATTGGATAGGTTTTTCTATCAAATTTTTTCAAACGTGTAGATTCAAAATTTGGCATTTCATGTCTGAAACATTGAATACTATTCCATCACGCACGAACAAATTTAATAGAAAAACCTATCGAATTCGTGAGAAAATTCTATTGAATTTCTATTAAACTTTCTGCTAGTTTTTGGCTGATTCTATTGACATGTTCAATAGAAAACATTCAATAGAAAAAGTCAACAGCATTAGATTTTTCTATATACCTTATTCTTTTTATATATCTTCTGTAGAATTTGCTCGACTCAAATTTTCCAAGTTTTTTCACTCTATTTTTTTTTCTTCTCATCAAGAAAATCAAACGAAAAAACTGAGTTGGGGAAAATTGGAGCCGAGGAAATTCTGTAGAAAATATCTCAATAGAATAATTTATATAGAAAAATTGAATTCTATTGGCTTTTTCTACTAAATATTTTCTATTGGACATTTCAATAGAATTTCAATACAATTTTCCAACGAATTCGATAGGTTTTTCTGCTCCTAAATGCCAAATGCATAATGAAATGATTTTGCTCCTCAATATTTCAATTCTCAGTCCATTAACTTAGGGGAGGATGGGGTAAAGACACTGGACTTTTTTTCAATTACTCATAACTCAGAAACAAATTTATCAATTGAGCTCAGTTTAGGCTCATCACAGAGCGAAAGAAATGTTCTTTGCACTGAAAAAAAAAATTATTGAATTTCATCAACATTTCAGGCTGTCATTAACATTAAAAAAAAGTCAAGTGTCCATTTTACCCCAACCTCCCCTCCTTGAAAAATTCCTAAGAGTGTAACCACTCCTCAATATACTACACATTTTTTTATTTTATGTCTTGATGAGACAAATGACTCACTCCATGACTGGATAACAAACCATAAAAAATGATTCAGAGAGTAATAATTTTACCTGGGCCTCCCCCGTCAAATTCTCCACACTAGCACTACTGTACGACATGCTCACTCCTCTCAATCAATCCAAATGGACCAAAAGTTATTCAATTAATAAAACAATGAGTCCTTGTTTGTGTCGTGTGATTCAACTTCCTCTGTTGTGCACTGACGTCTCACACCCATGCATTTTTCCCACTTCCTCGTTGCACTTTATTGATTACCCCGGGGTTTATTCATAAAGTGAGTCTATAATTATCTTTTTTTATTCAAAAAACTTGTCAATCAAATACGCGTCATCTGGCGTTATACGTTGGGCATTCAACACACACCCTCTTTTTTTCGTACTAAACACAATCGACGTGCAGGCGGATTTCAAACTGAATAGTCGATTGTTGGGTTTGGGTTTTCATGGAAGAGCAGTTGAGAGACACTGCGGAAGGCTCGACCAATCATATTTGAGATGTCAAGGCGGCAATGTGACCGTCACATGACGGTCATATGACCGAATCCAATTTTTTTTTATGTCAGGTGAATCCAATTTTTTTAAAAATATTTCTTTCTTCTTTTTTCTTTCAAAGTGTCAGAAAATATGATCAAAACTCCAATAATTCCAAAAAATGTCTTGACATTCTTCTCTGTACGGAAAAATTTCATAGGAAAACCTAGCGAATTCGCTAGAAAATTGGATTGGATTTCTACTGAACTTTCTATTAGTTTTTGGAAGATTCTGTTAAAAAATTGGGCACTTCACTACTCATTTTTTGAGTATTCGTAATGAAAGTTGTTGATTAGAGCGGGGGAGGGTAAAATCAGTAGTGAGGCGGTAAACCGAGTTAAGTCAATTTTGACTATTAGCCAGTTTTTGCTGAATATCTCGGAATCTAAGAGAGATAGCAAAATTTTCCTCATAACTTTTTTTATAACGCTACATTGGCTCTACAAAAAAGGTCATGACAAAAATCTTTCTATCTCTTTTAGATTCCGAGATATTCGTCAAAAACTAGCCAATAGTAAAGATCGACTTAACCCGGTTTACCACTTCGCTACTGAAATGGACTTTTGACTTTTTTAAAAATATTCATAACTCAGAAACAGATTTATCAATTGAGCTCAATCTAAGCTCATCACAAAGAGGAATCATTGTTTTGTCAATTGAAAAATAAAATTATTCCATTTTACTAACAATTCAACACGTCATGAATATTTCAAAAAAAGTCAAAACTGTCTGTTTTACCCTACCCTCCCCTATTTTTTTTTATTTTGCGGGAAGGCAATCCCAATTTTCTTCAAAGTATCTTTTTTCGTAACGGTCACATTCTCAAAAATGACGGTAATTTTACCTCTGCCAAACTCCAGTGGTTCTCCACCCTCAACTTTCAAACGAACTGCAGAACAGCAGTGTTAGCGCGCAGGCGCAGTGGAACCAGCAGTTCACATCACTCCAGTGGAGACCACCTTTTACGAGGGAATCCAACCCCGCCGGTGTAACAATTAGAGTAATTTTTGTCCCCTGAATTAATCGAGGAGAGGACTGATAATGTCACCTGCAGCTGAACCAATGCTGAAGGAGAAGGTTGAAAAGCCGTCCCGAGGTATCAATGCTGTTCTACTTGGACCACCGGGGAGTGGAAAGGGAACGCAGGTACACCTTTGACCCTTGAACTTATCGAAACCTTTTTCTGTCCTCATCTGTCCTCACTCTCAATACTCGCTCGATCCAATGATAGCGAATTTTTAATTAGAAGTCTTGAATATTCAGTGCGATCCGATTTTTATGGAACTTGAGCCGATTTTTGTTATGAAAAATCAGGTTATCGGGTACTTTTTGGAGTATTTACAAAAATTTACAATTTTCACATATGAAAAAATTTAAGGCCCGGGTGTAGTCTTTCGAACGTTATCTCGATGTTTTTGTTCATCTTTCGTCATCTGAAATTGTCAATTAAGTCCTGCATCATGCAGAAGTTTTGAAAAATTATGAATGAATAATCAAAAAAAAGTAGAAAAAATTCTCAATTTTTTCAAAGAGCATTTTTAATTTATATTCAGAATAAGTTGAATAACAAGAAATTGAAAAATGTCTCTGATTTACGGTGACAAATGGCGGCCTGTCACCCAATATCATGCAGGGGGAAGACTGATTTCGTAAATCTTTTCCCACACTGCACAGAGACATTTATTATGGAAAAGGCTCTTTGAAAAAGGTTGTAATATTTTGGAAAATTTTTTAATCACACTTTTATCACATAAAAATGCCAGATGACTACATACCACTGTTTTAAAAATTGAGATACTTAACTGTCACTTCCCATGAGGAGTTAGTGTTTTGTTATCCACCATGGAAAATGACAGCTAATAGATAATTTGCCACAGCGAATCAGATATTTGTAATTTCCACTTTTTTCAACTCATTCTGAATCTCAATTAAAAACGCTTTTTGAAAAAGTTGAGAATTTTTTTCTATTTTTTTTATCATTCTATCATAATTTTTGGGAATTTCTGCATGATATACCACTCAATTGACAATTTTGGATTACGAAAGATGAAAAAATCTAGATAACATTCGAAAGATAGTACACCTGGGCCTTAAACCCCAAATATTCACGATTTTCTTCAAATTTCTCACGCAATTTAATTGACAAATTTGATGATCAAAAATGCTTGAATCTGTAAAAAAACCTGAAATGGTTTAACATTCTTTCAACCTTGAATCTGTAAAAGAAATCTGTAAATTGTAAAAGCTATACATCAAACTGTAGAAGACAACTCAATTGACAATTTTGGATTACGAAAGATGAAAAAATCCAGATAACATTCGAAAGATAGTACACCTGGGCCTTAAACCCCAAATATTCACGATTTTCTTCAAATTTCTCACGCAATTTAATTGACAAATTTGATGATCAAAAATTCTTGAATCTTTAAAAAAACCTGAAATGGGTTAACATTCTTTCAACCTTGCATCTGTAAAAGAAATTGTAAATTGTAAAAGCTATACATCAAACTGTAGAAGACCACTCAATTGACAATTTTGGATTACGAAAGATGAAAAAATCCAGATAACATTCGAAAGATAGTACACCTGGGCCTTAAACCCCAAATATTCACGATTTTCTTCAAATTTCTCACGCAATTTAATTGACAAATTTGATGATCAAAAATGCTTGAATCTGTAAAAAAACCTGAAATGGGTTAACATTCTTTCAACCTTGAATCTGTAAAAGAAATCTGTCAATTGTAAAAGATATACATCAAACTATAGAAGACCACTCAATTGACAATTTTGGATTACGAAAGATAAAAAAATCCAGATAACATTCGAAAGATAGTACACCTGGGCCTTAAACCCCAAATATTCACGATTTTCTTCAAATTTCTCACGCAATTTAATTGACAAATTTGATGATCAAAAATTCTTGAATCTTTAAAAAAACCTGAAATGGATTAACATTCTTTCAACCTTGAATCTGTAAAAGAAATCTGTAAATTGTAAAAGATATACATCAAACTATAGAAGACCACTCAATTGTAATTTTGGATTACGAAAGATGAAAAAATCCAGATAACATTCGAAAGATAGTACACCTGGGCCTTAAACCCCAAATATTCACGATTTTCTTCAAATTTCTCACGCAATTTAATTGACAAATTTGATGATCAAAAATGCTTGAATCTGTAAAAAAACCTGAAATGGTTTAACATTCTTTCAACCTTGCATCTGTAAAAGAAATCTGTAAATTGTAAAAGCTATACATCAAACTGTAGAAGACCACTCAATTGACAATTTTGGATTACGAAAGATGAAAAAATCCAGATAACATTCGAAAGATAGTACACCTGGGCCTTAAACCCCAAATATTCACGATTTTCTTCAAATTTCTCACGCAATTTAATTGACAAATTTGATGATCAAAAATTCTTGAATCTTTAAAAAAACCTGAAATGGATTAACATTCTTTCAACCTTGAATCTGTAAAAGAAATCTGTAAATTGTAAAAGATATACATCAAACTGTAGAAGACCACTCAATTGACAATTTTGGATTACGAAAGATGAAAAAATCCAGATAACATTCGAAAGATAGTACACCTGGGCCTTAAACCCCAAATATTCACGATTTTCTTCAAATTTCTCACGCAATTTAATTGACAAATTTGATGATCAAAAATGCTTGAATCTGTAAAAAAACCTGAAATGGTTTAACATTCTTTCAACCTTGCATCTGTAAAAGAAATCTGTAAATTGTAAAAGATATACATCAAACTATAGAAGACCACTCAATTGACAATTTTGGATTACGAAAGATGAAAAAATCCAGATAACATTCGAAAGATAGTACACCTGGGCCTTAAACCCCAAATATTCACGATTTTCTTCAAATTTCTCACGCAATTTAATTGACAAATTTGATGATCAAAAATGCTTGAATCTGTAAAAAAACCTGAAATGGTTTAACATTCTTTCAACCTTGAATCTACATGAAACTGTAGAAGACCCTTCAATACCCTTAAATTTGTGCCAATAACCGTTTTACCGAAATACCGTGAAATGCCTGATAAACGCGATTCTCCGCAGGCTCCCTGGCTGAAAGAAAAGTACTGCGTGTGCCACCTGTCCACGGGTGACATGCTGCGTGCCGAGGTGGAGGGTGGTTCAAAGTTGGGTGCCGAGCTGAAGAAGATAATGGACCAGGGTCAGCTGGTCAGTGACGATCTCGTCGTCGAGATGATCGACAAGAACCTGGACAAGCCGGAGTGCAAGCGAGGCTTCCTCCTGGACGGTTTCCCCAGGAGTGTCCCCCAGGCGGAGAAGCTCGACGGCCTCCTGGCCAAGAGAAAACAGAAGCTGGACGCTGTGATCGAGTTCGGAATTGACGACAACTTGCTCGTGAAGAGGATCACAGGGCGTCTGATTCACTTGCCAAGTGGCAGGTCTTACCACGAGGAGTTTGCACCCCCCAAGGTCCCCATGAAGGACGACGTCACTGGTGAACCCCTCAGCAGGAGGTCTGATGACAATGCCACTGCCCTGAAGAAGCGTCTTGCCACCTATCACAGCCAGACACAGCCCCTTGTCGATTACTACGCCATCCAGGGGGTCCACAACTACGTCAATGCTGCCAAGTCCAGTGAGCAAGTGTTCAAGGACATCGACGCCATCTTCATGAAGGCCATCAAGCAGGACGAGCAGAAGAAGGGATTCTTCAGCAGGTTTTTTTGAGGTTCCAGCACCTCGAGTGTTATCTTTCAGAATATTTTTCTCGGGGGCAATGGGCGATTTAGGTGTTACAGTTCTAGATGTTGCAGTTACATTATTGTAATTGTAATGCTGACGTATGCAAGATTCCAGTTGTCTTAGGGGACTAGCTTCAATTTTAATGGGCGCATTGGGGAGTAGGGAGGGCTGTTGTTACACGCACGAAAAAATTTCGGAGAAAGAACTAGCGAATCCGGTGGGTCATTCTTGGCTACTTCATTTGGGTGCTCCTAGTGAAATTTTTTATAGAAAATGTTTTATATAAAAAAGTCAATTGAAGTCGATTTTTGTATTCAAGTTGGTCTGTTGAAATGCTTTCTGTAGAATTTCCTAGACTCAAATTTTCCAAGTTTTTTAAAATTACATTTTCCGTTTTTTTCAGCAAGAAAATCAAACAAAAAAATTGGAAAATTTGAGACGAGGAAATTCTATAGAAAATATCTCAATAGAATACGTTAAATGGAAAAATCTAATTCTATTGATGTTTTCTATAGAATATTTTCGGTTGAACATTTCAATAGAAAGTTCGTTAAATATCCACTAGAATCGTCTAACAAATTCGCTAGGTTTTTCTATTTTTTTTTCATACGTGATATGAGATAAAGATTTTAATGTTTTCTTTTTTTGTCGTAGGCAGGGGTAAAACTTGATGATTGAGGTTGGACATTTTTCAGTATTGGGAATTTGAATTCAATTTGAGATCACATTTTTTATGGAATTTTTTAATGGAAACTTATGATAGAAACTTGATAGAAAAAGTCAATAGATTTTTATTTCTCTGCATGAATTATTCTTTTGAATTTCATTCTACAGAAAATTTTGGTAATTAATTTTCTCCTTCTTTGAATAATAAAAAAAATTTCTCTTGTTATAGAATCCAAGAAAAAAAATGGCAAATTCATGCCCAAGAATTTTTATACAAAAACATTCAAGAGAATAATTTATTTAGCGAAATCGAAATCTGCCTTTTTCCCATTAAATTTTTTCAAAATAAAAAAATGCCCCTTAAAATTTTCTTCTTCAAACCAACCGATTGCAATTGATTCATCATGTTTTATCAATTGCCTATTGAATTATCGACTTCAAATCATTCATAAAATACTGCCAATTATTTGCGCACACTGACACATTTTTACGTATTAATTTGTTCTTCTTATTACTTCGAAGCTTGACTCGTAAAAAGATTAAATTGCCTAATAAATGTACATAAAAAGTAAGTCTAATATTTTTAGATGATATTGAAGCGAGCAGAACGGAAATACGTTTATAAATATGATGAGATATATTCTGTTACATAATGAAGTGTATACAATTGGGGAAAGATGAAAGATAATAAAATTTCTGGTAGACAATCTTGCGTAACGATAATTAGCCTTGACTTGTTGTTATTGGAGTGCTTAGTCACTTTGATTATTAATCCATTCCTCTCCTTTGAGTTGACATAAAAAGTTTATGTAAAATAACACAGTCCGTGCGTCACTCATGAAAGAAATTTGATAGAAAAAAATAGCTCATTTTGAGATTTGAAATGTTTTAAAATAATATTTTCAAGTCTCAGTTCTTTTTTTTTAGTCTATTGAAAAAAAAACGCACAGACTTCAATTGAATTTTCCACCAAATGTGTAAATTTTTGTACGAAATTTTATTATACGTCTAACTTACCGAATTTCATACAGACTTCTTCCCCCCACCTCTAAACTTCTTCCCCCCACTCCACCCTACCCTTCCCACTGGAGGGGATGCACAGGTACAACAACCCACGCTATTCACCTGTCTCACCAGTCTTCGATTCCGACCACAACAAACATGGCGCCCACCCCCGTGACACCTAAACAAAACCCCAAAATATCATTAAACGAAGCCATCTAAATCTTCGCAAACCGCCATAAACCCCCTAAAAAACTAAAAAACCCCAGTGTTATCACTTCCAAAAATGTGTGTAAACTCCCCTAAAGTTAGACCCTAAACTCAACCCAACACCCCCTACAATCAGACCCTAAACTCAATCCAATCCTCCCTAAAGTTAGACCCTAACTCAACCCAACCGCTTTTCAAAATTTGACCCTAAACTCAACCCAACTTCCCTTAAAGTTTGACCTTAAACTCAATTCAACCTCCCCTTAAAGTTAGCCCCTAAATTCAACCCAACCCCCCTCTTAAAGTTTGATCCTAAACTCAACTCAACCCCCCTCAAAGTTTGAACCCTAAACTCAACCCAACTCCCCCTGAAGTTAAACCCTAGCTCAACCCTAACTAACCTTAACTAAAGACCCTAATTAACCCTATCTCAACTCAACCCCCTATTAAAGTTTGACCCTAAACTCAA